>NW_004524713.1:2552718-2554862 GCF_000260255.1 Octodon degus | reverse complement strand
CTCTCCTTAGGCCCACTCTATGTCATTGATCACTTTCCTCTTTGGCCCCATAATCTTCTTGATCAGAAAATTTGGGACACTACTGAGGTACATGACGTTACAGTACAAGTTCTCATAGGACATCCGATATTTTGCCATTGGAATGTGGTATTAAGACTGGGCACTTCCTTGTGATTCCTTCTGTAATATGAAAAGCTGAGGAGGTAGGACGTGAACATATTGTCCAACATTCCAGGTAGAGAGCTACAACGATACTCATACCGATGGAGAAAAATTCAAGTAGGAGTTTCTACCTCTGTCATTACAGTCACTTTGGAAGGTTAACAAACACTCTAAAGCTTCAGTCACATTCTACAAGAACAAAATCCTAGAATAGGGGATGGAACAGAACATCTGAATTTTTGAAACTCTACAACTTATAGTTGTGTTTGCAACCACTGCTTGTGTTCTTCTCAAGTGTACATCATGGACCAGTCCAAAATTTACATAACTAATTTAAGTTTTTATTTCATATTCTCAACTAGGATTTGGGAATTTTATATTTTACCAAAACTAAGTAGAATTAACTGTACAGACTAAGCTATAACATGGAGATTTAACTACTCATTAAAACTTTCTTGCTTATAATATTATTATTTTTAAAAATTAAAGCTGCATTCAAAGACATACACAATATTCCCTGTAACCTGTGTGATTGAATAATCATGAAATAAGGATTAACAATAGGCTTTTGGATACCAGGAGTATTGTTTAATATACTTTTTCTAACATGTTTGGAAACCAGGATCCATTCTCTATCTGTCTATCTATCTATTTGTCTATCTACCATTACATACTTAAGTTTTCTGGTAGCCAAATAGACAAGTGCGAAGGGTTTCATCGATTTATATGTGACCAATGAAAACTAACTATCAATACAAGTATTCTTGGGTTAAAAGCACACATCTTTTTATATCTCAGTGGAAGAGGCAATGAAGTTGGCAGTGCTCATTTAGAAGCAGTGAGTAAACTAACCGAATCACAAGTACCACTACTTTTGACACCTCTTCTATCCTGGGACAAATTTGTAAGGTCAGTCTTGGTAGAACTGAGCTCACATTCTCTTGTTTTGGTTGAACACAAGGGACCTATTCAGTTCCAGTAACGTGGCTAATCGATTATTTTTAGTTTGGCACCTCCATGGACTTTCAAATAGATGATGCAAATGCTATGCACTGAAATGCACGATAGCAGCATAGGAGAGAGCAAGTTAATGCATGGGCTTCTGGGGCCCGCACCCTGGAACTTGATACCACTGCTCCCAAAAGAACCAGAAGAAATTACCTCTAAAAAATAATTTTTTTAAAAAAAAAAAGGTAGACAAAAATAGACTGAATTACTGATGGAATTAGAACAGAATTTGAGAAAGCTGTACTAGGAAATTCTGAAAGAGTCACTTCACTATCTTCATTTTTCTTTATTCTCACATCCAAGTTATATTTGCAAAACACATGTTGCATTCTTTATTCTGTACTGAGTCCTTTCTCATAGATCACTTTTTATAAAGGCCTTTTAAAATAAGTGTAATTTTCCCCATTTAGGAAAAACTCAGTAATCTTGAAAAAAAAATAAGTGTTTCAAGGTCACAGATGATATGCAAGTTATAAAGCCAAGTAAGACATGTTAATTTTTTTTAAAATGAGATCTAGTTTCATAAGGATCCCTGTAGCCCAGAGATGTAAATAACACAAAATAATATAGGACAGTCAATAGCTTATGCCTCAGTTTCTTCATTGTCAAATTAGGGAGGACACTGGTTTTAAATGAAATTAGAAGGCTTCAGGGGAAACATGGTTTCCAGGTGCAGAATGAGATTAGCATGACAAGAAACATAACAAATTGATCAAACTGCTGGTTAAACACCCAGAGTCTCACCAAACATCATCTTGCAGCACTAAATGCCAATCAATGAGGATTAAATGGATTGAATTTTCCTTGGAGTAATGTGAGTTTTTAAAATGACAAGGAAGCAGTCTTAGATTAAAGGGTACTAAGGGTTTTGAAGACACAGTGTTAAAGAAATCAGTCATTGATAAACTTATACTGTTGAAAGTAAAAGTATAGAGTTGAGTCAGAATCATGGAAATATTTAGTAAAAAGTCCAG
>NW_004524713.1:2540527-2542808 GCF_000260255.1 Octodon degus | reverse complement strand
GTGTAGAGGCTTCGGTTGCTGTGAACGGGAACAATAAAGAGCTTGGATTGCCGTGCCGGCGTTGTGTGCTCTCGTTCAAGGGACAGCGCGCGACAATTAAAAAGGCATTTTGTTGCCCATAAATTTCTCTACTTATCATAGTAATATTGGCAAAAAAATATTGGGTAATCGATCAACTAATCTTATGTTTTTCTAATTTTTAGTGACAAGTGTTTTAAAATTTTACCATTATTTAAACAAATAACACAACACCACCTGTTTATCCCTAAAAAATTAGAGTCACTGAATTAGATAGACTATTTATTTATTTATTTATTTATTTATTTATTTATTTATTTTTGTGGAACCAGGGATTGAACTCAGGCCCTTGCACTTGCCAGGCAAGTGTGCTTATTCCACTGAGCTATCTCCCTGGCTCTAGATAGACTTTAATATCCTACAAGTATCAAGTATAGAAATTTAACAGCTGTTACATTCCCCACTCTGCTTTAGCATACTTACTCACAGGCTGCTCATTTTCAAACTACAACTCCGCCTCACTTATTATAAATGACTGTGATATTTACTTAGCTTAATATATGTTCTTCTAAATTAAGGTCTTGCCTACAATGGCCAGCTCACCTACCATGAAATTTTGGAGCTTTTTTTTTTTTTTTTTAAGTTTTGGAATTTTTGATTATCAGCAAGCGTACAGAACTCTGTGAGGAGAGTTTCCTTGTTATTAAATGTTTTCACAGCAGAAAAATTTGTCTTACAAATATGTCAAGGGTGCCTGCGGTTGTAATATTGTCTTCCCAAGACTACAGTAGTAGTTTTCCAAAATCTCCACTTCAAATAATGTTTTACTTTTTTTTAAAAATTGAGGCAAGCCTCATTAAGAATAAGATGAATAAATTCTTGCTGAGGATGTAAGTCACCCCTGTGGGAAAGAGACATTTATGATCTGGCATATGGTAAGCATTCTCTTCAGTGCTGGTGGTGCTAGGCACTTGTTGGGTAAAATTCACAATTAATTGTGCCCAATAGTTCAATAATAATTTAAATGGATGCCGAAATGTAAAAGAATTCTTAGTTCCTAGAGTCTTATACTTGGCAACAAATAGCCAGAAACCAAGCTTTGTTTTTGAGAACTGTTTTCATTTATTTATTTTAATTTCCCCTCTTCTTCTCACCTACCCCTGGCTTCACACAGTAACACAGACTGACAAACACAGACACAGATACAGACACATAGACAGACAGACAGACAGACAGACAGACAGACAGACAGACAGACAGACAGGAAAACTTTCCCTTTTCAATGCTTGACATACTCCCTCAGTTTGCTCTTCATTTTCTTCATTGTGAACTGCACTGAGTTATCTCTGAGTGAATATTTCTCCCTCTGGAAGAATAGACCAAAGACTGCAGCTAGAGCTTGTGTCAGTTTGAGATAACAGGGAGTTGAGAAGACTGAAATTGTTTTCTGCCTTCATCAACATAAAATGCAAGCACATACAATTACCTGCTTAATGATACTTTTTTTCACATTCCCTTTTCTGCAGGTCCACAGTCATAAGGTAGGGAGAAATTAAAATAAGGGGAGGGCCTCTTCCTTTCCTCCTAAAGGGTGATAGACAGCCAACAGACAGTCTTTTCTCTGTCTACAATCTGCTGAGAGGAGAAAAGCAAATTCAGCAGATTTTGCAAAATTACCAACACAGCAAGAAAGGCAGGCAAACAGATTGCTTAGATGGACTGACTTTTAATAACTGGATCTATCAAGTCCCAGATTTGCTGCTTGCTGGGAGACTTCAAAGTAGGTCTGCTTGTAAATATTTGATTTCTCCAAATTAGGGAAAACCCTCTGAAACATTTAGCAGTGTGGGCTCTATTTGGAGAAACCCAGGGAATCAGACTTTGATGTCATCCTCCAGGACATGATTTCAAAATTTCTCCCAAGATTTGTGGTGTAACATTGGCTCCCATTTGTTTGATTGGTGTATGAACCGGGTTGGTTGCCAATTTGCCCACTCTTTGGGTGACAGATCTGCTCATACCCTTTTCATCTGGCCCTGTGCCCCAGAGGACTGACAGCTCTTGATTTGCATGAGCAGACACCTCTGCCTCCAGGATTCTGGTGGACATAAAGGACACAAGGCATCCACAACACAGCTGGAGTTTCTTCCTTTTGGTTTACTGTGGCTCGCTGTATTTGTTCACAGAAAACCACTGCTTCTGTCAGGCATCAATTTGTTATTGATAATACAAATCCTTGCAAATTTTTCTCTTCTCTTCTCTT
>NW_004524713.1:2535182-2540427 GCF_000260255.1 Octodon degus | reverse complement strand
TCATTACTAAATAAAATTATCAGTGTATCTTAATTATAGAAGTGAAAACTAATTAAATTAATTTAATATTTTCCTAAAAATTTCATTTCATGCAAAGATATTTCAAGAAGATATATATAAAAGAGGTAATATTGAATTAAGTACTATATATACGAAAAGATATATCAAGATAAATCAAGGAGGGTCTGGGATGATGGCTTAGTGGAATAAGTGCTTCCCTGGGAAGTGCAAGGGCCTGAGTTCAATACCCAGTTCCATCAAAAAAAAGAGATAAATCAGAGAGAAAGAAGAGAGAGAGAGAGAGAGAGCGAGAGAGAGAGAGAGAGAGAGAGAGAGAGAGAGAGAGAACAGAGAACAAGAGCAGAGTATCACTTGGTAAATAAATAGAATGAAGAGGAATCCCAGTTAACTATAACTCAGAGCTAGTATATAGTGCCCAGTTATTTTTAGTCCATTAAATTTTGAAACACGGAGGACTGGGGAAATAGCTCAGTGGCATAAGCCTCTGTCTTGCAACTCAGCATCCTCAGTTTGATCCTGAATACCAAAAATAAATAAACAAATAAATAAATTTTGTAGCAAAGACAAAGAACATCAAAGTTAAATCAGTTGACCAACTGAATTGTGCTAATCTATCCATTCATTATTCTTGTCACTATTTCTGACCAAATGCCTTTCAAGTTAATACTATGAGGAAAAACCTATAACATATCCTGGGAAATATATTTCATACAGGAACCAGTAGGAGTAAAGTCAGATAGCAGAGATACAGTGTCTCAGAATGACTAAGCCCATAATAGATAAGGATGGTTAATATGGTCCTTGTTCCCTGCATGGGCTTACTGATGCCTTAGATTGGGGTCTATTTTTCCTCTGCTACAACTTATTCTGCTTTATTGAGGACTTGATAGATTTATTTGGATAGATTCACCTGGCTGCTCTGAAGTCTTGGATTTTTAATCATAGTTTGTAACTACATCAAGAAATTTCTTCCTGAAATAAACTTCAACTAAAAAAAAAAAGTCCAGGTTGCAGATATAGTTCAGTGATAAAATTTCCCCTAGTCTGGATATGTCCTCAGGTTCACTCCCCAGACCAGAAAAGAAAAAGAGAAAAAGGAGAAGAGGAGAACAAGGGTAAAGAGATAGAGGAGGAGGAAGAGCAAGCAATGGAATGTTAAGTTTGATGATATGTGAGAGATAAAGCCTTCATCTTCTGAATTGAATATTGAAGTGAGTCACTGAACTGAAGTCTTATTTAGAAGGTGCTAGTGTACCTTGCACAGATTTTGATCACCATTCTGCTGATTGGACTGGGAAGAAGGAATATGTGGCCTCGCTATACCACGGTCATCCCCAAGTGAAATGTGCCCTCCCTTCCAAAAGAAAGAAAAGACCAAGAGAGTAACAAAAATCAGACATTTTATATATCATTGCCAAGGACTGCTGAGGGTAAGTAAAACTCTAAGCAAGGTCATCCATCATCCATCTAGGCAATTGTCTGCTCTGACAGCAGAGACCAAAGAAACAGTGCTGGAAGGCTTGGGGC
The DNA here is from genome assembly GCF_000260255.1 of Octodon degus. Taxonomy (NCBI): domain Eukaryota; kingdom Metazoa; phylum Chordata; class Mammalia; order Rodentia; family Octodontidae; genus Octodon; species Octodon degus. Next base: position 2,538,879 of record NW_004524713.1, on the reverse strand, counting down.
TGGAGTGGGAGTGGGGTCTGTGTCTCTGTGACCATACAGGTGAGGTTTAGAATAGGATCAGCATTCAATTTCACATGAGCAAGTATCCATTCATCTAATAATAATGCAAGAGCTCTTTAACTAATTAACATTTTTAGTTTGCATTAAAAATATTATGAAATCTATCAACTCTTATGAGTTAGGAAATGTACCTCAATGCCAGATCTTCCAGACTTGCTTCAGTGAGCACAATTCCAATATTTCAGCCTTCACATCTGGGTACAATCATGTTTTTTTTTTAATTAAAGAAACAGTTCCACTGTTTGTGGGCAAGCCCTAAAAAAAGAATCAACAAGCTTGAGTTTTATTAGATGTTTGATGGCTTCCTTTCCTTGAGCCACAGCCTTGTGGAAGGAACTTGGAGGAACCGAAGTTGGACCCCTGGGGTTCCTTTCAATTCAAAAGTTTGTTCAGACAAGACATCTTGTCTGCATCTTGTCCTCTGAATAACTACTAGGAAGACAACAATATGCAATGTATTAATTATTGTAACTGTCATACTAACCTGTTTTGAAACTGTTTCACTATTTTATTTTTTTTCTCATTAAAATGAAAAACTAATTTTTTTTGTATTTTTAGGGAAGGGTCTACAGGGCATTCAGGGTCTCACTACTAGATCAGACTCATAGTGATCTGCCTGTTTACAGCCTCCCAAGAGCTGGGATTACAGAGCTATTTGGCCAACCCTCAAAAAAATGAAAGGAAAAATAAAAGAAAGAAGGAAAAAAATCTACAGCCAAGTATATCATAAGATCTCAGAAATTCAACACCAAAATAGAATTTAAAATATCTCACTATTCAACATTAGAGAATGACTAAAAATTGCTATTACTGCTGAATATGATTCAGAATAGGTATGCTTTCATGTTCAATGCAAAAATAAAATTTGCAATTTTTTATGCTATCATTGTAATTTTCCCCATAAATAAATATTTGAACAGAAAAAAAGTTTCATGTGTACCTTGAAACCTGAAGACTTACAAAATGAGAGCCCACTGACTTCTAGAGCAGCCTTTTCCAGGACAAGTTCTAATACTACCTTTTATTTTGGAGAGACTATTTGGTATTAAAATTATTTAATCCACAGACTCTGCCTATACTTCACTAGTTTCTTCTTAATTCCAGGATAATGATCATGACGACATTCGCCCTTTTCAGTTAGTGATTCTCAAAATAAAATGAAAGATGTGCCTGGTTCCTAGTACATGTATGTGCACATTTAGTGTGCAAACAACTGTATGCACTAAGAAGGGTTTTCATGGTTCAGTCTTAAAATCACACCTTCTGACTCCTTTGTTAGTACATCTATTCATCAAATATCTTTAGCCTATCAATTATGATTCCAAACTTCTCTAGGTTGTGTTGATCAAAAATAAATGGACACGTTTATTTACAGAATTGTACAGACACATGATCATAAGAGACAAGCCTGAACCCACATTAGGAGCCAAACAGTGCTAGCAATTGTGACATGGGTGGGGCATAGAGAACTTGACCTAGTGTCACCTATTAGTCACACCACTAGTAAGGTACGGGGGGTGGGGAGCAAGGTCTGTTGGATGTTTTTCCAATGCTTATGTCTTTTTGTCTACGATCACAAAAGCTGCTAACATTTGTGTTATACTTGTTTCCCTCTGAAGGGCATCAGAGACTTTTAGAAGGCATTTGATGGTCCTTGACTAGGAGCATTACAACACTAAATTGCACTGACATGGTCCATAAATCACCAAATGAGTGTGATCTAAACCATGGGCCAGTGTGAAGAGGACACATCAAGAGTGACAGCCACCAAGATCAGCTTGGAGATTTGCAGGTTGCGTACTGGCTCCTGCTTAACATGCAGATGTGTTTCTTGTTTTGTAGGTTCCCCAGGAGGAGGGAGGAAGAAATTTCTTCCCTAAAACATAATCATGCCTTTGAAAAACAAAATTTGGGCCCAAAGTCAGATTTCCGATATCAAAAGTAGGAGACAGAATGCATTTTTGTCCGTGAGCAGTTTACTTGACCTTTTTGAGCTCATTTGTCGGGAAAGCTGACAGATTAAATGAGATAACTTGTGAGGTGCTTAGCTCGTCATTTGGTAGAGTGGCTACTCAGAAGACGTGAAGGAGAAATATGTTTACAATTAATATCTTGTTATCTCATCTTAGTTTGAAACAGTTCAGTTTATAATGATGAGGAGAGGTCAGTTGTAGAAATACCAATATATTTATAATTTTTTTTCCAAATACACATTTCCACTGATATTGTTAAGCACAACAAATAGTAATTAATTTTGTTATCATCTCTAAGTCCTCTAAAAGGGATAGAATGGACACCTTACTGCCTGAATTTAGGATAAACAACTGCTAACATCACTCAGCACAATGTTAAAACACTCTTATCACCATTAGACAGTTGACACTAACCTCGCTAACTAAGCACCACTATCCATTTCTTCAAATATTACAAATAAAGCATGAATATAGATAAAATGATGATAATAACATTCATTATAATGCTTGCTATTTCATAGCATTTACTATAAAGTTTGCTTGACACAAATCACTTAAAATTATATTTTCCTAATCAACCCACATCTAAATGTTGTGATGTAGATTGTTTGTTTCCTCCTTTGCCCAGGAAGTAACCAGCATCTGCAGAGATAAGTCTCCCTGCCAGTACTAAGGGGAGGCTGGAGTAGTGAGTCTAGCTAGAGCTTCAGCCCATTCATGCTGAGGGGCTATCCCACAGATCACTCAGGTGTTGGTGGCAGTGCCGCATTTGATTCTGGACTTCCTGGACATTTTGACATCTGAGGAATCTTCGGTTGTCTTTGTTCCACTGGACTGTGTCTGGGTGGCTTAAACAACATAAACTGTTCCCCTACAGTGTGGGAAATGACAAGGGCAGGAATACTACATTGGCAGCATGGATGTGTCCAGGGTCTGCCTCTCACTTTGGATAATAGATAACTACCTCTTGCCTTCATCTTTACTTCATCTTCCTTCAATATGAGCTCTTGCTTGAACTGGACATCTGATAAAGATACCGTTAATGTTGGACTATGGATCACCCTAATGATCTCAGATTTATTTAATTATATCTTTAAACTCTCCATGTTTGAATATAGAAACATTCTAAAATCATGTAGATTAGGACCTCAGCATATAGTATTCTTATTAGAGGGCAGGATTTGCTCTCCAATATGAGGACTTTGGTTTTGAACATGTCTTTCACCTCCATTTGCTCTTTGCTAAATGAAGGTTTCAAGTTATAGTGAGTAGTGCCATAGGTTGAAGAACACATTAGCTGGGACCCAAACCAAAAGACAATGCCAACATGTGTGGATTTTTTCTTGTACTGGACATAGAATTCACAACCTTGTCTTGCCAGGCAGGAGCTTGTGTCACTGAACTATCTCTCCATCCCCAACAACGCAATCACTATGAAAGGTCCAGTGCTCTTGGGAAGAAAAGGTTTTGGGAATGATGAAACAGCATCTGAGTCTGTAAAACATACTGTACTTGAGGGCTGTATCTGCTGTTAGGTGGTGTGATGTGCATTACCTTAGTTAACCTTTACGGCAAAGAGATGAGTTAGTGACTGTGACTGTGTCACAAGAAGATCAAAAACTGTTTGAAATTAATCCACCAGAGGGGCCAGGGAGATGGCTGAG
>NW_004524713.1:2523301-2528241 GCF_000260255.1 Octodon degus | reverse complement strand
CAAATCCTTGCAAATTTTTCTCTTCTCTTCTCTTCTTCTCTTTTCTTTTTGTGGCGGTTTCAGCCTACCCAGCTTGTGGAGCCCCAGAATTGAATCATGGTCCCGCTGCACTTGCCTAAGCAGGCTCTTTAGACCACTGAGCTATCTTGCTGGCCCCTTCCAGATTCTTTAACCTGAATCTTTTTCAATCTAGAACACCAATATTGCCTGCTTCTTCCATGCGTAGCATATTTGCTCAGTCCTTTTTGGTTTTTCTTGAACTTATTAACTTGATTATCAGTCATCCCTACATGAAGCTCTCTGTAAAATATTTCCTTTTAACATGTTCCAAATTTCCTATAACCACAATGACCAATGAAACGCAAGGACAGGGAAGATGGGAGGGTAATCTTACAGATTTATGGTAGATTTGCATTTGCAAATGTATTGTGGAGACTTAGAGAGATAACAGTCTTTGCCTGAAGTTACAAAGTCAGTCATTAATGGAACCAGGTTTAACTCCTATCTTCTCCAGAATTATGACACATGATCCCAAGGGTGTTTATGGAACACTAACCTTTGGGTTTATCATAATGAAAGATAAACTATTATCATAGCGAGCAATAAACATCTTGGAGAGTCACAAAACACATTTTGACCTTGAGAAACCCCACAGTAGGGAAACAGGTTAAATGCTATTTTAGGTAAACTAGAATTTAGCATATATATCCCATTGAGGATGATTTACCTTTTCTTTTTCCTTTCTTTATTTTTCTTTTTTGTTGTTGCTGTTGTTTTCTCCTAATACCCAATTGCAAACCATGAATGTAATGGTCTGTGAAATCCAGATTGGATTTCTCTGCTCCCTTAAGCTTACTTGAAAAACAGTACACTCAATACTCCAGAATTTATCTTTCCCTTTTTCAAACTCCTGGTGTAGTGTGTGTTGAATGTCACATTGGATGCCCAATAATAAGGTGAGGATTAAAATATTCTGGAGCTTGGTCAAATCCAGGGGTCCACTGTGGTGGCATTCATATAGTTGAAACATGGCTTCTGAAATACAAACTTTGTGTTAGGGGATGTGATTAATAATAGTAGTCAATATTTTATTTTTGTTGACATCAAATACATCTCCTTATCTGGTTGCCAAAGTAATAGCCAAGTGAACTTTAGAGGCAGAGAACACAAGTTGCTTGGTTTGTGTATTGGTTGGGACCAAATATCTGATATCCAAAATTTAAAGGAAAAGAAGATTATGTTGCTTCAAGGTTTAAGAAGTTTTGTTGTGGTTGGCTGGTTCAAAGGCACACAGGTGGGGGAAAAGCATGGTAAAGAAAGCTACTTGCCTCCTGACGACCAGCAAGCTGTGTGAAATTCAGGAAGGGTTCCCTGAGTTTGCTCACATACACTGCCTCTTAGGTCGCATCCTCCCATGACCCACTTCCTCCAGCTAGATACCAATACCAAGAGTTCATTCAGCTCCAAAATCATCAATGGATTAATTCTTTGAAAAATTTCATGCCCTTGGAATCCAATTACCTAAATTACCTCTCCAGGAGTATCATAATTAAGTCAAGTTGGCACTCAAAATTAACTGGCACATTTTGTTTGCTTAATATGGATATTTTAATCTTCCTATAATCAAGTCAAGATACACCTAAGCCAAAAATATTTTTCTGAAAATGGACCATGACTTTCTGCTATAGGCAGATGACATACACATACATACCAGATAATGCACAGAGAGAAAGAGGCAGAGAGAGAGACTGAGACACAGATTGACAGAGAAGAAACAGAGAGACAGAGACAGAGAGCTATGGAAGGGAGAGACAGAGACACTGAGATAGAAACAGAGACAGAGGCAGTCTTTATCAGGACCTCTTAAACAAAGCTCTCTCCTCTGATGCCACTTAGCCCTACTCCATGTGGTTTCTTAACTTTAGTGATCACAATTCAAGGCTAGAGGAAAGGAACGGAACTAGCATGGATTGGTTACCTGTATGTACCACTTTTTGTACAATTCCCTTGTTTCATTTGTTTCTCAACATTTCCTTCGTTGAGGCCTTTCATATTTATGTCACCTACACATAACTCTAAACCTCACAAAGGTTTCCAACTTTTGGCTATTTTACCAATGTTTACTTTTTTTAATTCTGCAGACGGTCAGTGATGTCTTTTATGAGCATATGTTAGTTTCATAATGTATCTGAGGTTACAGAGACATTTAAAAAATACAATAGATATGAGCTAAGTGCAATTAACAAAGTATATCCATGAGATAAAAGAAGACATAAAAAGGGTTATGGCTAATTTATAGGATCATTGAAAAGGAAGAGGAATGTTGTAGTGACCTCTGAAAATAGAATATACCAGTGGACCACACACTATAGTATTCAAAGCAGAAGAAAGCAGTGTGTGCAAGGGCAGCAGGCATGGTTTGGTACCATGAGATGAGGAAAGTATGACTTACATGAGTTGGTTGTAACTGAAAATGGAAGAGAATCAAGAAGGAAATGAAGCTGATTCTGTAAATAGCGGTTGCATGGTTGAAGGCCATTACGTGCACCATTCCAAGGTGCCTGTCCAGGGTGCAATATGCACTCAGGTAGCCACAGAGAGTAGACTGCAGGATGAGCATGAGGACTTGTGAACATAACAGAGAGGAAACAGCATTCTAAACTTGGCATGATATTAAAATAACATGAAATGAAACAGATATACTAGCACATCGACTCTCCATTGCTCAAGTAGCTTTTGGCTAAAAGCACAGAGAAAGTTGAGTTGCATAAGCAGTACTTTTAATACAACTGAGTCACTTTATTTTTTTTTTTTTTGTTTTGTTTTTGATAGAGCTTTCAGTCTGAACTTTGAACAAATGCCTGTCCCTTTGGTCATTGTAACCTAGAGAGTTTTTGATTCTTGAGAGGTTTTGTTAAGAAAGACAAATAGAATTTCCTTCCCAAATCATGTTGGCTTTCAAATGAATTTGCAATGAAATAAAATTGGTTTGTTTCAGGACCACTAATAGAGAGTGAATCTTTTCTGTTCAAGTTCCCCAAAGAGGTTGTAGACTTGCATGCTTAGCAGTGCTCTCGCCTAGGGGCTGTTGATCTCTCTCAGGACCTCTTATAAAGAAAGATCTTCTGCATTTCCACTTTTGTATGCTAATTGATAATACTTTTTTTTTTTTTTTAGTAATTCTTCCCTTTGCAAGTTATTTGAATTTGATGCACTGTGAATTCAAATGAGGAAGAGAACAGTAGTGAGTGGATATTTGGAGGTGGATTCTATCTCATAAACAGATCAGACCACAAAACTACTAAAATATTTAAGCCTCTGGCTTGGTCTCCATTCCACAAGCCAAAGGAGCACTGTTGTATGAAACTCCAACAAATTTCTGAACTTTACACAACAGAATTTAGGCCGGGGAGATGGCTCAGTGGAATAAGCACTTCCCTGGCAAGTGCAAGGGTCTGAGTTCAATCCCTGGTTCCGCAATAAATAAATAAATAAATAAATAAAGAATTTAAAGAGAAAAAAGGAATAAAATCTTTGTTAGCATGTATGACATCTGTTTCTTTAATATCTCATTTACTGGTAAACCTACTCATTCACTAGATGAACAATATTTACAATGTATAACATATTGAATTGAGTAGTACCTTGTAAGGATAATCACACATCAATGCTGCCCTTAGTAACAGTTTAATTAGACATTAGTATGTACTTGGAAGATAGATACTATGTCAATTTTAGCTACTGTTTTCTGGAGCCTAGAAATATGCCTACCTGGTAGTAGATAATGTAACAAAAAAAAAAAAATGCCAGTCAGAGATCATCCACCAGGAATCTATGAAAACAACAAGGCAAAAGATTTAATATACCTGGGTGCAAGTAGATGGAGGGTGAAAAGATTGTCTCTAGGGAACAAGGAGCCAGGAGGCTTATAGGGCATGAAAGGAGGGGTTCTGACAAGGGGCATTAAGTGCAGAGGCCTGAGCAACACCAGTGGTCAAAGTTTTCAGAGCGTTAGGCTGAAACGAATAGATGTTTTCAGATGTCCTGTTTCTGGGAAGATTCCCTGCTAAGCTTATCTCTTCTTTACGACATCCTGTCCTGTGTTTGCCAAGTCTAGCACCTGTGCTTCACTGAAGGTTTTTGCTGAGGACAATGTGGCTACTGAAAAACAGGTAGAGTGCCAGGAACGTCATGCCCAAGCCAAGCCTGACAGATAAAATGCACCACAGTGAAGTTTGAAGACCCATCACACGTTTTGTTTTGTTTTTGGTAGAGACTTGATGGAACATCTTTGCATAATCCCATTTGAATGAACAACATGCATAAGAAAAATATGCCCCTTTCTCAATGAGGTATGTTTATAAGAAAAAAAGTGTTGAATGCTAATGAAGTTGCTTTTTTATTAATATTTAAGAAAGCATTATAGAGCTGATGAGATTGCTCAGTCTCCTGGCAAGAGTGAGGTCCTGAGCTTGATATCCTGTATAAAAATAAATAAATAAAATAAAATAGAAAGAAAAGAAAAAAGCAAGCATTACACTGTTTACAGTATAAAGCTTTTTTTTTCTTAAAAATAATTTTATTGAGAAACAAATAGCAATGAGACAGTTTCAAAACCGATTAGTAGGACAGTTTCAATAATTAATACATTGCATATTGTTGTGGTTATGCATTGTACAAGATGCAGACATGATATCCTATCCACAAACACTATTAGTACAAATCTTTCTGTTCACTGAATTAAGAGAAAGTAGCTCTATATCTATCCTATTTTGAATATACAAATATAAAATGGTCCTTCATTTGTATCCCCTTTCTTGTTTAGTTTTGTCAGTGATGGGTATTCCATTGTCATTTAAATATTGTAGGTGCACGAATTAAGCAAAATATTACAATATAGTCCAGTAGTCCATAATAGTAGTGGGCTATCCATAGCAATA
>NW_004524713.1:2519275-2522081 GCF_000260255.1 Octodon degus | reverse complement strand
AGAATTCTATGCTTCCATGTTTGCACATAAGTCCAAAAATCTCACCATACACAACCTTGAAGCAGGACAGTCCCACAATATTCCTTTTCCTGTCTCTTGTGAAGCTTTTTTTTTTAAGAGCAGAATATATTCAGGGGAAGAAGCTTCTACCTGAGTGAGGGACAAAAGCAGACCTGAGTGGGTTACCAAAAGTCTGCATTTTCTAGAGCAAAACATGCAGTGAGGCAGTCTAAAGTAAAAAACATGGAAATTTGCTGGGTGGGCATGAGGTAGAATAAAGTATGGTTCCCCAATAAGATAGTAGTATAATTACTCAGATAAAATTGATTAAGTCAGGATTCAGTGGGGAGGCGAGTCACACAGCAACAATATAAAACTCCGAAACAAGTTTTGTGGGGAAAGCAAATTATGCTTCTTACTTTGAAATCAAGATGATTTCTGAGGGAGCGTCAGCCTGCCAGTCCAACTACGTGGGATAGAATTGCAATAATGGCATCTAAGACTGACATTCATCCTCATTTTCAGAACATCATGAAATATTTTTACCATGACTGCTAGACAGAGATGCCCAGGTGCTGAAAGGGTGAGGAGTTCCCTAAACATCCTCCCAAACTTTCCCTTCCTTGCTAGAGCCAATTAGTTAAAGGCTGAATAGCTGGGTGCTAATCTTCCAACTCTCAGTGGCTCTGCTCACAGATAAAACAGGGCCAAATATCTAACTTAAGTAATGCTTGTTGAAAGTCAACTTTTCCTTTGAATGGCCAAGGTGAAGTGCATAAAAATTAAAGTTTAGCCTGCAGGCAGAGGGACCTACCAAAACTATGATTGCAAGTGTTATAAATGGCAATATAAAGTAATTTCTTTGTGATGACTGAGTAGTACTGGACATTGGTTATAATTTTAAACACATCTACACAAGGAATTAAATCATAATGAAACACACACACACACACACACACACACACACACACACACTAATGTGCATCAAAACACTGAAATCTGAATAAGGCTAATATTATACCAAATAGTGATATCCTCATTTTGATATGGAATTACAGTTATACAGTCATCCTTGTTGGTAAATAACTAAGTAAATAATCCTACAGTTGTTTTAATTCAGTGATTTACTTTGAGAAAAAGCAGAGAGAGAGAGAGAGAGAGAGAGAGAGAGAGAGAGAGAGAAAGAGAGAGAGAGAGAGAGATATGATTCACTTAAATTTCCTTCACTTAAATGCTAAAAGTCATTTTACAAGAAGTGATGATTTTGAGTCACAAGAGGTAGTTAGATGAGGAAAGATCAGAGGCAAAGTTTCTGTGGAACTTCGTGCTTTCTTATTTCACTGTATTATCAAAATTCCGTTTTTATCACTAAAAACTTTTACTTTGAGAAATGAGAAGCAAAAATGTGACAGAGCGATACAATATTTTAATGAAAAAATGTTTAAATAATGTGTTCAGTGTTGATACACACACTACAGGAGAACAGCCTGTAGCCAGGACACTTCATATGACAGAATCCAACAAGTTCAGTTTGAAAATTCAGAATGAATTGCTCTAAAATTAAAGAATGAAGTGAAGGCTATTGTCAATTTCTCTGCATCACCACTCTTATTGCTCTGTAAAAGCATGTTATCTTTAGTTAAATGCTTTATAGTCTCGGGACAAAATACCAACCAGAATAGAAATGACACAAGAATGTTATCTTTATGCAAAGGAGACTGAACAGCTTAATGTACTATCATGGATTGTTTTCCCATTTCTACAATTATAATAACTATTTGAGAAAATTCCAAGAAGAGAATTTTCTGGATTGAAAGGGATTTTCTCATCAAGGAGATTATGGGGCCACAGGTGAAAGTGATCAACGATGTAGAGTGTGCCTAGAGAGAAAAAATTTGCCCAGGTTTTCACAGAAAGCAAATTGGTCAAGCAATGGCTGTGACTCATCTAGATGGTAAACCCTGACTAAAGGTCTACAAGGTGCTGCACATGGTTCCAGGGTAAATCTTGAGAGGATTTGACTGATCTTGTCAGATATAGAAGTTACATTTTCAGTTATGTAGGTCTTACTTTAAGTTGCTCTTAACCATCCAGCAGAAAAGTGTAACCATGAGGTATAAGAAGTAAAGTTATATTAATATGCTGCGCTGTAAAAGGCTCAAGTCAACAACTTCAGACAATAGCCAGTTGTGCTGATAACCCACTACTATTATGGATTATTGGACTATACTGGGTTATTTTGTTGAATTCAAGTACCTGCAATATTTGAACTGACATCAAGTATGAAATGGGGCCAGGGAGATAGCTCAGAGGGCTGGAGAGATAGCTCAGTATAATAAACGCTTGCCTGGCAAGCACAAGGGCCTGACTTCAATCAACAGTTCCGAAAAAAAATTAAATGGTCCTTTAAAGACTTCTCCAAGTACTGGCTGCTTTGACAAAGCAGTCAGGCTCAGGTTGCTGTGGTTCGATCCCCACAACTCAGGTCAGCCAAACCTGCCCTGAAGGCATGTTCTGGTCTTCTGAATACGGGCTGCTTGTCATGACATGCCCGTTCCGGCTACGAAGTCTCTTGGGTAGCTGGTTGTTCAAAAAGAAGGGGATGGTGAATGAAAGCAAAAAACAGGAAAGGAATATTGTGGGACTGTCCTGCTTCAAGGTTGTATATGGTGAGACTTTTGGACTTATGTGTAAACATAAGAAGTATATAATTCTTTATACCTATTTGTAAAATATATTCTAATTTTTAAATGTTTTTTATCATATTCTGTAGGGACTTAAAGTTCAACATATCAATACTTGATGA
>NW_004524713.1:2501737-2517890 GCF_000260255.1 Octodon degus | reverse complement strand
AGAAGAAAGCAATGAAATTCTGACAAAACAAAACAAAACATGGGGATTTAAATGAAGGACTGTTTTGTAGTGAAAAAAAAAGATATGTATATACACAATAGTTAGGATAGACATACAGTTACTTTTTCTTAGTTCAATGAGAAGAAAGTTTTGTACTAATATTGTTTAGATAAGATATCATGTCTGCATCTTGTTCTCTGAATAACCACTAAGAAGACAACAATATGCAATGTATTAATTATTGTAACTGTCCTACTAACTTGTTTGGAAATGTTTCATTGCTATTTCATTTTCCATTACAATGAATAAAATATTTTTAAAAATAATTGAGTGAATTACTGACCAGTTGTATAATTAGCTTGGTTTATGCAATAATGAATTGGTTCTTTATTACCTTAATTTTACTCTAAAAAAAAAGAGTCACAGAATGAACAAACAGTTGCCGTTACATCAGTTCCAACCATGAGCACTCGAGGATTTAAATTCTGATCTCTGCAAGAATCCCACTCTCCATGATTACTCTCTGTGACTCATATGAACTAGAGTCTTCAAGAAATATCAGAACAAACATATTACACCTAATGATGCACGAAGAAAATTAGAAACTGAACCTACATGCTCCCAGAAACATGTGAAAATACATTTCTCCCATGTATTTGGCAAAAAGATAAACATTTGGAATTTTCAAGGAGATCTCATTCCAAATGATTTAACAATGTCAGAAATTACAACTGTTGACAATTGTGCTCAAAATTAAATTTTATGCTTATTGAAAACTAAGTATATTCCAGGATAAAACAAACAAACAAAACAAAACAAAAGAAAACCCCACAATATTTTTCCTTTCCAAAGATTCATAATTTTTAAATATGTGAAACAATGGTATTTTCATTGAAACTATTCAATGAAAATGATATAATTACACAAAATTATTATTTAATTCAATATATTGATATCGTTAGTATTAGAGGAAATACAATCATACAAATAAGGGATAAAGAGTTAATTAGACATCTTCACAGAAAAAGAAAACCGGAACAATTGTAGAACTCTCATATCAAAATTAAATTCCAAGAATGCTGACCTAAAAGTAAAAGAAGCTGATAAGGATGTATACAAAATTAAAAAGAAATATTTCCTAAATGTATATGTAGGCAAAGATTCTTTCTTTAAATTTATTTTAAAAGAATAGAACAGTAATAGATAAGACATTAGAAATAATACATGAACTCAGAAAAAAAAAATCCAAGATCATAGGTATTTAACAATGGTTGCTATTTTGCACATTGTTATTTTCAATGTAAACAGAAAAATAAAATAATGGAAAATATGTAGATTGAAATACAATAAAATTGAGTATTTGTATTTGTCAAAGGCAGCATTTAAAATATTGTAAACTCCACGTTAGTGTGGAGAAACGGATTTGCTACACAAATTATCCAGTACAAGATTTCCTGCAGTGTCCTACAAATACACAAGGGCATCTACAAATAAGAAAGAAACAGGAGAGAGAATCAATCAAAATAGGATCATCAAGTAGTATATAAATTGACAAGGGACATCAATTTGTAAAAGATATCTTTACTAGATAAGATAGCTGTATGGGCAATAAACAAGAAATGATGGTCAATTTCACTAGTAATCTGGGAAGTATAAATTAAAACTATACATATTACTCTACCAGAATGATTAATTTTTTAAAAGGGATTAAAAGGAAAATACTTGTTGGTGAACGTGCTGTGCAGTTAAAATATTCAGCTATGTCAACAGGGGTAGTACCTTATCAGACACTTAAAGGCATAAGAAGATTCTACTAAAGCCAATATATTAATAACCTAGGACCCAGAAACTAAATTATTACACATATACTCATGTAAATATACCTACATATGCCTATTGTGAAGCCAGCCCAATGGCTCAGAGGATTAGAGTGCCTGCTTAAGCAGACACAGGGACCGAGGTTCGATCCTTGGTGTGCTGTGCCAGTCCTGCCCCTGGAGCACACTGAGACAAGATTGAAACTGGGCACAGTGAAATGCGCCTGTAATTACTGATCTTGGAGACTGAAAACAAGAGGATCACTTTGTGTAGTGAGACCCTGTAGACCCTGTAATATATATATATATATATATATATATATATATATATATATATATATATCCATTATATATAAGGAATATATATATATATATATATCCATTATGTACTAGAAGATATATCCTAGAATGCTCATCAGACAGTTATTAATTACAACCTCAAACAGGAAATTAAGTGACCATCATCAAATAAGTAAATTAGTATAAATGTACACTACATAAAAATAAGAATGAAAGATCTGCGTGAAAGGTACTGAATGCTCTTAATGTAGCGATTTATCAAATGAAATAATCCAGAAATTGAGGAGTATATGCTTATATGCCTCCCTTTGTATAAATAAAAGAAAAAAATATAAGACAGATTAACCAAATGTCTGCCCTTAGAAAGTAGAACTGTGGCTTCCTTGTGGTGTCATGCTGACCACAAATACATAAAAGAGAGATTGAGGTGATGAAGTTAATTTTCTGGTTATGGATTATAGATGGTAGCTGCATAGATTTTCTTACTTTATGAAGAATTGTTGCACAGTATATGTAATGTGTGAACATACCTGGGTGCATATTATGTTTAAATTTTTAAAGTTTATTTTCAATGCTTTTTTTAAATTTAGAATAATTAATTAATTCATTCATTCATCCGTTCATTCACTAGTAAATTATTTCAAGTATCCATTCTTTGAGAAGCACAATGCTAAGAATGGGATTATTGCTATGAGAAATCAGATGCTTATCAGATCTCCCTTCTACTCCAGGTTTGAATATTCTTTTCTTGGGTTATTACCATAGTCTCCTAACTGGTCTCTTTCTTACAGGTTTAATATTCACTAATACTATTTTTTCCATTACAGATAAGATGATTTTGTAAAAATGCAGTATTTTGAATATGTTTCTTAGCATAAGAGATGGAATTTAAATTCCTGGACCAAAACAAAAATGAAAAAAAAAAAAAAAAAAAACCACAGTTAAAATGTATTGACTTATTATGTGTGGGTTACCATGCTTGTTATTTGAATTAATCATGAACACAGGGGACCTATTTTGCAGTCATTTTCATTGCCAACATTCTACAGCTCAGAATTCTAAGAGGCAGAAAGGCCATCTCATTTGCTTGAGGTTATATAGCAATAAGAAAAAGAATAAGAATTTACACTGAACTGGAGGTGGCTGTTGAGTTCACACTCACAAACTAAACTTACCTGTTGGATGCTTAAGGAGTGATCTTTTGAAGTTCCTTGTTTCAACCTCTCTACTCTCCTCCTGAAAGTTCTCTATTGTAGTGGTGCAAATCCACTTGTGGAGTCCTGGTTTGTTTCAGATATTTCAATTCTTTGCTATGTAGACTTATGCTTTATTTTACTGATGGCTTGCCTATAGTTGCTTTACCTTGTTTTCTTAAATGCCTCCAGCTGCTACAGCCACTTTCTTAAATATAATGTCTTATGCAGTCACCTTGTTCAAACATCTTCCATTTGCTTGCTTTCCTGCTAGCAGGCATTTTCACTAGGTCTTCACAATGTGAAGCAAACACAATTTCTTACACACATGTTTATTACTTCTGGAAATGCATACATTTTTATCAGATTCAATTTATTCTTAACTCCTCTCAATTCTCCATGACTTTTATCTTCCCCTGTCACATGGTTGAACACCTGTGATCCATCTCTAGCCACTCAGGCTCTACTCCTTGAGAACCATTCTGCTGTCTACCTTATTAACAAAGTCTTGCCTTAGAGCTGTTGTCTCTCAGTTTTACTAGGTTAGATAAAATTCACTCTCTTCTGCTTTTCTGTAACATTTTCTGTTGTTTTACATCATTTAAGCAATATTATTATTTGTTAGGTAGTGGCAGAATAAATAGTATATGGTCTGCATTTTCATAAAAACTCCCAACTCACACCTCACAACACAAAATCAATGGACCATAGTGTCTAGGACTGAGGGTATGCCAAGTTCAAGTAAACCAATTTAAAATTAAGAGTTACTGGAGAACCAATTTCAGTACTTAGTGGGCAAATATGAACATACACATTTACACAGTGCATACTGGTTGCACAATTACATTTCCATACCTTATTCAACATGAACTTCTTGGCCAGGGAGATGGTTCAGTAGAATAAGTGCTTGCCTGGCAAGTGCAAGGTCCTAAATTCAATCCCAGGTACAGAAAAAAAAATCAATATGAACATCTTAGGAACTCTTATCTGAATTCATTTTATTGACCAACCATGGTGCTAAGATACAGATTTAACCAGTTAAAAGAATATAAAGTTATGAAAGGAAACCCATGTCTCCTTAGATAGTCAGTCTGCAAAATAACTGACTTTAGAAATACCATCCTTAACGGAAACACTGAAAACAACGACAACAAGAACAGCACCATAAACACTTTTTTTTTTTTATTTGCTATGTTTAAACCTCCTTTCTCTTTTTAACGAACAAACCTATTGGCTAATGTTCTACCAATATGGACATAAAAATTTAGTCTTGTCCAAACCAGGTATTTATTTAGTAGTTTTTCTTCCTTAAGTTTTACAGAATGAACTCCCTAAAATGAAGAAGACATGAAGATACTATGTTAGCAAGAGACTGGTAAAAATATAAATGATCCAGAAAAATGATAGTAGGACTCATTCCCAATTCCTTCTGCCTTCTGAATTCTTTGCTGCAAAGTCTTAGGATACTGATCAACTCTAGAAAGAGAAAAATGTAACCCAGGAAATTCCATCAGTTTTGCAGTGCAGAGAAGTATAAGCTAAGATGAATTACCTACATCAATTAGGAGATTTTGAATGTATTCTTACATAGTGGTGGACTGATGTGCTTTCTGCCAATATAACAAATAGCATTTGCAATAATAAACTTATAAAGAGAAAAAGTCTATTTTGGCTTACAAATTTGGAGGTTCCAGGTTAAGACTGAGTATCCCTGATGCTTTTGAACTTGTTACAAGTAGCATGTTATGGAGTGGACAAAGATTTTCTTTACATTTTTATTATGACCACATATTAATTTAGAATCATCACAACATTTTAAGCATTATTTAAATCCAGTATAATGTAGAAACAGTACACTGATCAGAACCAGGTATATAACAGAAGGATTTGATCTAGCCTGAGATAACCAAGATAATCTGATATTTGAACTGAGGTCAAAGGAATTCCGTGTGTTATTAAGGCAATAATTTAAGGAGTTCGTGATAAAGAGACAAAATGGTCCCATTAATGATAAGGAATTTAACAGCAAACATGAAGCAATATGTGATTAAGTAAGTTGTGTTCCCTAACATTGTCAATTGTAAGCCTGTTTAAGGGTTAGTTCCATTCTCCATATATACTTTGTTATTATTTTTAATGTATTTAGTACATGGTCTACAGGGTCTTCAGAGTCTCACTCTACAGATCAGACTCTTAGTGATTCTCCTGTTTTCAGCCTCACAAGTGCTGGGCTTACCAACTCGCACCTCCACCCCCAGTCTCAATCCTCTCAGCACACCTCAGGGGCAGGGCCTGCAGGGCAATCTAGGAATTGAATCCCAGTCCCTGTGTCTGCCTAAGCAGGCACTTTAATCTACTGAGCTATCTGGCCTGCCCTATATGTATATTCTTAAAATGTTGTTAGAGTGGCAGTACAACTCTGGAGCCATTCTTAGTGACCATAGGAAAGTTAGCTTCCTTCCCTAGAAACATCAAAGGGATGAATTTTAATAGAAATTTCTTTCTTTCTTTTTCTTTTCTTTTTTTAATTTTTTTTTTTTTTGGGGGGGAAGGAACCGGGGATTAAACTCAGGCCCTTGTGCTTGATAGGGAAGCACTTGTTCTACTGAGCCATTTCCCCAGCCCAGAAATTTCTACAAATCAAAGCTTTTTAATTTTTTTTCCATGTGGGCCTAAGTTATCAAACAGTGATTTTCCTATATCTGGTCATATTCAATCAGATTAGTTGAACATTGTAATGCAAAGCATATAAACCAACTAGGAATAAGAATGAAATAGATGATTTCTATGCTCCTTTCCAGATTTTAGGATATTATGCCACAGTGTGCGTTTTGTTCAAGGTTAAAGAAAAAATAAAGGTAGGCAAAATGTGGAAAACATATCTGAAAAATTAATATCACCATCTTGGGCTGATTTAACGAATTATTCAAACGATTAATTGTGGCATTTTGGTTGCATAATCCCCAAGTATGCTGAGTGATAACAAGGCAGGATTTCACTGGGAATTTCACAGATGTTTCCCTGATCCTTGCTTTCCAGGGCTATATCATTTCCCTGGTGTACAAGATTTCTCTTAATGTTCTGCATTGCAGGCTACTCATTCTAGGTTGGGCTATAAACACAACTCCTCTATTAATTTCAAATGATGCATTTCTATCTCTACCTATGAATAAAACAGATCAATGCCACCCGATTGTTTTATTGGGCCTCCTGTGAAATGAATCTGTAGGGAGACAGCCAGCAGGATGGAGTTGACATGCAGATGAGATTTGTAAGTGAGGACATATTGATTATTTCCATCTCTGCTCAGGCAGTAATTCCACCCAACGCTGCTTCCCCTGTTTGAACTCATTATTTATGCCATAAAAACACTATCTCAATGATAATAACAGGCTTCATTTACAAGCCAGAACATAAAGTATCAGCGCTTAAGATTTCAGGAGGTAGGAGAAGAGTGGGAGAGAAATTTAACAAGTCCTAGAGAGACACAAAACTGCCACAGCTTATCTTGTAATTTTTATTCCTTCAAAAAACAAGAATGAAAGTAGGAACTAGATTACCAGGCTCCTTATTAAATAATTTCAGACTTACAGAGGGTTGGATTAATGGAGTACTGAGAACTTGTTCTGTAGTAAACACTTACTTATTGGGTTCTGATTTTCACTAGGTAATCTTAGATCACACTCTCTTGGTCTGGCAACTGGCCAAATTCAACATTGACCCAAGTGTCTACTCTAATGGAACCATGTTCAGAAACAGTGAGTCTTCCAGACAATATTTCCATGGGAACACTTAGTATTTAATATGGTTTGTGTGTATGGTTTTGCTATCAGGACTTTTATGAACTTTTTCTTAATGCAAACCCAATAGTTCATACATTCAGGTCAACAAATAATTGATGCACACCCAAATTTCTCAAATAGTTTTGAAGAGCTAGTTGTTTTCCAGTGGGATAATCTACAATATTTGTCATAGGTCCAATGCACATGAACAGAAGTTATCCACGTAATAAAAGGGTCTCCACATATGTGGCTGGTGGACCAAGGGAGAGCAGAGATAATAACATGAGGAGACTTTCTGGAATTGATGACTTATAGTTTGGTTTTGATATTGGTGGTACTCTTCTGCTAAATTTTTATACTAAAAATGCTTGATTCCAGCTAGTACAAGGGTAATGTGTCTGTCATGGAAATTTGAGAAAATGTACCAATTGAAAAAATGAAAATTATGTCACTATCTCATACAGAGATAACATTCATTGATGTTGTAGAGCTTCTTCTCCAACATGTTTTGACTATTAGTTCTTATTTACAAAAATATAAACATTTTATATTATTATATCATCTGCTCTATTGTCCTAAAGGCTACAAATTTTCTGTGCCTAGATTCTCTTTCCTTATTTAACATATTTCTCAATACATGTGACCTAATATTAATGATGTCTTTGTGATTAAAATAATATTCTAGCACACATTCTGGAAAAAAAAGTTTTCATGCACTTCTATGATGTTGCTTTGCATAAACTCTTGTTACTGGAATTACCAGCTTATGAGGCATTTTTAATGGTGCTGAGAGATGTAGCTGTCATCCCTGAGAAAAAAGTGCATCAATCTTCTTGCTCAGTAGTGACATGGGAGTATGACTTTGGCGATGGATAGCTTAATAATGATAAGAGTTGTTGGGACATGTTTTCTTGCACTGGTCAGTATACTCAGCAGGGGTAAAAATTGTTCGATGATGTTCATATTCAGACTTCATATCCCGTTGTTAGCTGCACATAAAGTTGGAAAAGAGGTTTGGAGTAATTGAGGCAAAATGAGTTTGTTCTTTTTTATTCTGCAAAAGGCAACCAGGTAGAGGCTGAGTCATTAAATTGTTTTTGTTATTGTTACTAAAACAATAAATGCACATAATCAAAAAATCCAATAATACACATGATATACAATGCACAACAATAGGCATCCCCATAATAGATCCAGTTCTTTTTTTTTTTTTTTTTTTTTTTCTGTAACAGGGATCAAACTCAGGACCTTGTCCTAGCCAGGCAGGTACTTAAGCCACTAAACTATATCCCTGTCCCCGATCCAGTTCCATTTCATAAATCAAATAAGTTAATGTGTTACTCTTTACAAAAAGGTTGGAGAAATTAAATATCTTGCAAAACTGTATCTGGTAATCTGAGCAACAAATTTGAAAACAAAAATGTTTAATATAACAACCATTGTGAATTGTTTTATTCTTGATTTGAAATTCTGTGCCATTCTTACCATTTTATGTTGCCTTGTTACTGTTTTTGTTCTTGTTGTTTTAGTCTTTTTCCTCTTTAAATAAATAAATAAGGGCTGGGGAGTTGGTTTAGTAGAAAAAGCACTTGCATGGCAAGCATAAATGCTTCAGTTCAATCCCCTGTTCTGCTAACAAATAAATGAATAAATAAATAAATACCTAGTAACACGGGGCCACTTGCTATACACATTCTAATAAGATTTTGAGGAGTTCTCTGTTTTGGGTGCTTATTCATGGCCATCTGCACTTTCATGAATGGGATAATTTAGACCCAAGTCCTGAGTTTTCCAAGTTTCCCTATGGATGTTAAATACTAACACAGCACTAGCCTTACAGTGTTTCTACATCCTCTTGGATAGAGCAAACTGCAAGATGGAGCAACTAGAGAAGAGTGGCCTGGGCGTGCTCTTCTCAGTTTCTTCCTTTGGGCTTTTTTCTAGTGCCATGGAGTTCACACTGCACAGCATCTCTGCAAGCCCCAGCTCTGACTTGGAAAGCCCAGGGCTGCAGTAGCTGTTTTAGGAAGCCAGTGTGCCTGCAGATACTGGCCACATTATTAGTCAAAGCATCTATTGTTTTTTAAAGATGTTATTTTGCTCTCCACATACATTACTTCTTGTCTTGTTATTACTAATTATGTACTTAGCAACATCTATGCTATTTACCAGGCACATGCTCAAATAATTCAATGTACAATAATGTAGGAAATTTAGTTACTCAAACTGCTGTTCATGAGCATGATATTTATAATTGTTGTTTCCTTTTTTGTAAAATCAAATGCACAAATATGAGTCACCTTTTCAAGTAAACATCAAGTAGTGTCTAATGTATGAAATGGAAATTATTTCATAAAAAGGTATGTACTTATGAAATTTTGATAAAATGAAGCTGATTTGTATTTGATTTGTATTGATGAATTTTCAATCTCCTAAACCATTATGCAAGATCTCATTTTCTCAATTACTGTCAATACATAGCATTTTCAAATTCTGAGCTATATCATTTTAATAAGTAACAAATAAGATCTCATTAAACTTTAATTTTCATTTCCTTAATTACTTGTGAGATTGAGTTCTTTTTCATGTTTATTTGACATTTTCTTTTTCTGGACTGCCTGTTCCTCTTTTTGTATTTTTTTTTTCTATTAGACATATCATTTGTCTTCTTCTTATTGATTGTGAGAGCTCTATGCATAATAAAGTTTGCCTTTCTCTGTGTTATGTCTGTGAATAATTTCTCCACTTAGTGCTTGTTCATTGACTATGTGTAAGCATTTTTTCTTTTTGTTAAGTATTGTATATTAGATTCCTAATTGTGTTTGTGATCTATACATGTTGAACCACTACATATCGAAAAAAATGCAAAAAATGACCTCTCAGATCTCAAGAGAAGGTATCAAATTGGAAAATAAAATATTTTAAACAGAGTTATGAAATACAGGAAGATTATCATGACTTCTGGAAGTGACTGAGACTACTGTTATGATGCAGAAATAAGAAAATGAATATGAAATTCTTTAGGAAAAAAGGCACTTGTGAGGAAAGAAGATGAGTAGAAATTAAGAAGGGTAAAATTTTTAATTTAGTAAATGACAGAAATGGAAATTTAAACATGTATCTAAGGGGCTGGGGTGATGGCTCAGTAGAATAGGCACTTCCCTGGAAAGCTCAAGGGTTTGAGTTCAATCCCCGAAAAACATGTATCTTGTCTAAGGTAATACATTTGCTTTCTTTAGTAAAAGGCAAAAACCTGATATGATCTGAAGAGAAGCCAGAGTACCATATCGGTTTTCTTTATTCTTTTTGTATGAATTTAGGACAGGGTCTACAGGTTGTACAGGGTGTACAGGGTCTCAGTATGTAGATCAGACTCATAGTGTTTCTTCTGTTTTCAGCCTCCCAAGCACTGGGATTACAGGTTCACACCACCACACCCTGTCTCTTACATTTGTTTTCTATTCTTCCAAGAACTGTATTAATTTTGGCGTGGAAATAATTCTGACATATTTGATTATTTTTTCCTTTTTTCTATCACTTCTTTTCACTTCTTTTGATAATGTAGAAGTCCATAGATATTGTCCTAATAGATGATCCTACGACAGCATCAGCTTCCTAACTGTGCTATTATTTATTGATAACTAAATTAATGAAATGTACATTAATTTATGAGTCTGTAGATAGGATTTGCAGTGATTCTCCTGTTTTCAGCCTCCCAAGCAGTAAGATTATAGGAGTGTGCCAACACACCCAAAGACTGCGTATGTTAATTATTCAGTAAGTTCTTTTAAATGAATAAATAACATCTCCCTTTTTTGTAATATTCCTTCAAACTTGACATTATAGTTTTAGTATTCGTGAAATATATCTACATGCAGTATTTTATTTGGGTAGTGAATGTCACAATAACTCCATGGGTTAGGTTTTATCTCTACTTTATTGAGAAAATTTAGGCTCAGATATGTGACATGACATTTCCAAGACCACAGAAGAGAATGAAATAATTACCCCAAGCCCCAGTTCCCCATGATGATGCTTTTTCCATAATGTCATTCTTCATGTTTAGAATCATATAAACCTCAATATGAAAAGGTTAAAAACTTTCTAAATGTTGCTCAGCTTGATAGCTAATAGGAATACATGTTTGCTGTGTACAAATAATGAAATGACAATACATTTTTATCCCGTGTCTTACCCAATTGATGTAGTGAGCCAAAAGTATTATTTACTTGGACTAAGTTCTTGAGAACACATTCTAAATTTGACACTGAGTTTCCTTTCTGAGGTCATATGACAAAAAATGACATTACATTGCAGGAAAAAGACTCAGGTTAGTTGGTCAGGTGACTATAGAATTTTATAAGTTCTTATGAATAATGCTTAAGTAATCCAGATGTTAACAAAACAGTAGCAGATCTTATTTTATTTATCTATTTTGTTTTCTTTCAAAATGTTTTCATTTAATAGTTAACAGTCATCTTGGGGAGCAGTTATGTGTGCAGACATCAGCTTGTTTCTTTTTTGTAGATCTCTTTTCCTTTCCTCCTCTCTTGCTTCTGCTCTGACTCTCCTATCCCATTTTCATTCTTGTTGATATTATTAATCGTAGTCCATATTATGGCTTACAGTGTTTACATGAATTGAGATCATCAGGTTCTGATACATGGCTTATCTTTCCTCGGCTTATTTCCCTTTTCCCTCCTCCACACCCATTGCTCTTCTTCTCTTGGACTACTTCCTTAATGCAAGAGACTCACCACCTTTTCTCCTTCTATTTATCCTTTCTTAAGACACTGCAAATTGGACAAGAATCTACTTCACATTTAGACAGAGCCTGAATTTCTGAGAAACTTACAACACTGAGTTACTCTTTCAACAAATAGTGTCCACCTGATCTGTGTCGGGATTCTACAGCAGTTCCAAGGTGCAAAACTCCCTACCTCCAGGAAACACATATTTTAATAGTTTGATGCAGTATAGACAAGAGGTACATCAGTAAATTGGACTTAACAACTTCAATTACTGCTTCAAAGGAAATGTACTGAGTGATAAACTAATGTGTGCCAGAGTGTAGGGGATGAGTGGAGCAGTGACAAAGAGGTTAAACTGAGGACGGACTTTAAATATCTTAGAAAAATATTAAGGGAAGAACCACAGACAGAAAGTCAATGCCTAGAGACAGCAAGTCTCATGTTCTTAAATCAGAACAAAGGTTTTGAAACCAGAAAATAGATAACGGGCCTCAGATTTCTGGAAAGAAATCTGCCTGTTCTTCATTATATGAGAAATATGTGGTGAGTTTTGAATGGGAAGATTTAGTGACCTTATACCTTTGCCTTGAGCCCACAATAATGAGATGGAAAAGAGTGACAGTTTTAAGAGCCATGGATATCAACAAAGTTTGATAAAATTCTTGCTTTGAGAAACACCAAAGTCTGATGACCATCAGCACATTTTGAAGTAGATCAAATAGGGTGAGAAGGGTGGGAGAATGACCTCGTTGTGAGGGTTTGCTGAAGAGGAAATGTTGCTGACAGTGAGTTCCTAGGGGATCTTTGGATCTAAAGACTCACTCAGTGCCTCTAGCATCTAAAATTCATCATATCATGCCCTGCTCACTCATCCAAGAGAGTGCAGAAAGTTACCAGTGGGGAAACGAAGTGCTTGCTAGCAGAGTATTCTTTACTAAGATGAATGAATGAATGAATGAATGAATGAATGAATGAATGAATGAATGAACATTGAATGAATGAACAATGAATGAATGACCAGACATCCAAAGAAAAATTCTCTTTGCATTTTAACTGAAGAGGAGATGAAAATTAAAGCAACGATTTCCAATTCTTTCTGATCACCAGAACCATTTTAGGGAGCTTTGTGAAGATTAAATTTTCGAGGTCCCACTTGTACAGATACTAACCTACTAATCAGCAGGGCTTCGTGCCCAGGAATCTGTATTATGTAAAGGTCCCCATTAAATGTTGACGTGCAGCCAGGTTATGGAGCCATTGAATTAAATAAGCTCGCCAAGTCCCTTTCAGTCCAATGAATCTGTAAATTATCGAACTGCAGTAGAACCAACATGGGAGTGTTGCTAGATGGTGCTAAAGTGGGTTGCCAAACGGTTTCATTTTAAATTTCATTTGAGGAGAAAGCCAAAAGATATTAGCAAGTAAAAAAAAAAATGTTATTGGTGCCAAATTCTCCCAGCTGCTAAGCATCGAATACACAGATTTATATTTTATATATATATCCTAATTGTCTGAGAGAGTTAAATTCATCTTGCAGACAGAATTGATTTCTGGTCAAGGAAGGGGAATATTTGGGCACAGGGAGAAAGATTAGTATGTCTAATCTTTGCAGTGTTGTTATATTTTCTTTTTGGACAGAGATTTCTGTGTCTTCTAGTTACAAGTTATGTTACCTTATAAGGAAGCTGATGTCCAAAGGAAAACAAAGTCTCAAGGTCAGACAATGAGTCATTGAAAATATGATTTCCAGAAACAGGCTCAGTGTTCTTAATTACATAATTAACCTTCCCAAACAAAGCAAGTGCACAAAGCAACGGAAATATTTACTGTTTAGGTGGAAATCATATTACTTTTCTCTACAAGAGTGGTGCTTGCTACTTTATTCCCTGCCACTAGTATAGGAAAAAAAACATGGTCTGACCTATAGGAATAAGACTAGTGGAAAAGTCTTTTGCTCATGAATACTTTTCTTTGTCCAGTCTGATAGCATAATATTTGAAATGCCCCTATTTGCAATTATTTGGGAGAGTGAAACAATATTCTCATTCATCATCATTTAAAAAATTTCTAGACAACACATTGATTCTTTCTCGCATGTCATTGTATGGGAGTGATTTTATAGAGTTTGATTGAAGATTTTTATGAAATAAATGGCAATAAACCACCTATCATGTGCAAGCTACTACATTAAGCACTTAAACTGCAATGATTTCTAGTGTACTCATTTTTTTTCAAGGAAATCTTAGCTAATAGGGTGGCTAAATCCTGAGGTTATGTAAATATGCTAGAATAGGTGCATATAACCGTACTGCATGTTCTTTTGTTTAAAAAATAAGCTTGCTTTAAAGGATGTTATAGATGACTTAAACTTCCCCAAATAATGACATAATATTTCACATATCACATGTGCCTTGTTTGATTACTTTTGGAGCACTTCATCTTAACATGCTTCAAATAACTCAAGCCCTACAGTGAGATTAAAAAAAATTGACCTCCTTGGCCTTTTTTTTTTAGCACTGGGAATTGAACTCAGGACTTTGCACTTGCCAGGCAAGCACTTACTCTACTGAGCTATCTCCCCAGATCCCTAAAAATTGACCGCTTAATCACTCTTACAACTGACTAGTCTTGGACAATTCTGTGCACAGGTCTCAGGCTTTTAAAACACAACAACAAAAAAGCTATGTGTGATCCTAACTCCAAATACTCCAGGCTTATCAGATGATATAGTCTAGCTTCACAGGGCAAAGGCCAGGTACTTTTACTTTCATCTGGGTCATTAAAAAACATAAGAATAAATACTGGCAGCTATTGGGCTATTTTTATTTGTCATTACACACTGTGTTTCAGGATTTCCATAACAAACCATTGTTTATTTAAACATTAAAATTCCCATGAAATAGCTGCTAATTTTCTCATACAGGAGAGACTTATAGAAGATGTAACTTGGAGCTAAGAATGGAATTCAAATACAATTACATGGCTCCATATTACCACTGCATTCTAGCCCAGAATCCACCTAATTTCTTTGCCTGAGTATACTTGAGTTACCAATCTGGGTCCATTATGCAATGATTGTTGTACTGCACTACAGTATTTGCAGTAGTTTGCTCTGCAGAAACAGCTAGCTAGAATAAATCCTTCCATTCTGATATCAACTATAACAAAAATATGTATCACCCAAGAACCAGTTTATGAGCTATTGTCATAACAAAGTAACAGTGGGAGTTACAGAATATCTGCACTTTGCTAGGGCGTGTTGCTTTCTTTGCTTTGGGATATTTTAAATTTGCATGCTGGACTTCATTTCACAGAAAACAGCATTTACTTTGAGCATGGAAAAATGTTCAAAGACATTACCTACCTTTTTTTCTGTTTTTCATTTGAGCTCTTCACAGTCACCACCGTGTGTAGGCTGTCTGCCTTGCTGTTATCATTCCGATAATTAGCCTAGATTCATTTTCCCTGGGAAAGTTTGCTGTTAACCCTAATATTTAATCAGTTAGGACTCCATAGGTGCCCGAACACACACTCAGTACAGCAAGTATTTCTGAACTGTACACATTTTACCTGCTAAATGGAAGACTTTTGAGGGTTACAATACAGCTTTAATCAGTTTCAGAACCATAACTTATCACACAGTAAAGATAGTCAGTGACAGATGTCTCAGCCAGAGTCCTAGTATTTTGTCTTGAACATATTTCATGAACACTTAGATCTTCTATGTCTGATCAATAAAAGTCTCTAATGAGTTCTACTACCGTTTTAATGTCTGCAGTGTTTTATAGTGATAATTCAATTCAAATGATATGATAATGATATCTGAAGCTCCACAAGGAAGAAAAGGGAGATACTCATTTATTAAGCACAAATTATAATACTAGGCACTTGCCATAGCTCTTAAAGCAAGGGATTTCAATTGTAATTTAATGCTCAACACTTGGAAAATAAAATGGAAGACTGAGTAAAAAAGTATCTTTGGTGCCTAGACAAATAATAGAAAAAATATTGATAATAATTTTATGTGATTATAGAGGCTTAAACTGAAGATTGAAAAACCAGAATGGACTACTTATTTTGAGATTGAAGAAAGCAAGGACAACAATTTCAAATCATGACCGAGGAAAATGGTATGGGGTAATAGTAATAGAGGGAGTGGGGAAACCCAGTACTGTCTGGCTGCCTGAGTTCTTAACCCCTCAGTTACAACTTCTCCTTCTTCTTCTTCTTCTTCTTCTTCTTCTTCTTCTTCTTCTTCTTCTTCTTCTTCTTCTTCTTCTTCTTCTTCTTCTTCTTCTTCTTCTTCTCCT
>NW_004524713.1:2497617-2501382 GCF_000260255.1 Octodon degus | reverse complement strand
ACCTCTCAGGTATGGGTCAGGAGTCCTTCTGTAATAAGGATCTTATGATCTATAATCAAAGCAGTTAGGTCTGAGAAATTCTTTTTCTTTTTATTTAGTATAGAGTCTATAGGGTCTCACTACACAGATTAAATGAACAGTGATCCTTCTTTTTTCACCCTCCCAAGTGCTGGGATTATAGGCCCACAGTCACCACACCTAGTCTCAGTCGCTGTCTCAGTGCGCCTTAGAGGAGGCAGGTCCACCTCAGCCGGTCAGGGATTGAACCCTGGTCACTGTGTCTGCCTAAGCAGGCGCTTTAATCTGCTGAGCTATCTGGCCTGAGAAATTCTGTTTTAGTTTTTTTTTTCTTTTCTTTTCTTTTTTTTCCTGCAGGGTCTCACTACATAGCAGTGATCCTCCTGATTTCTGCCTCCCAAGTGCTGGGATTACAGGCGAGTGGCCGAACTCCATCGCCAGCTCAGTGCTCCTGGAGACGGAGCCGGCGCTGCATGAGGAGTCAGGGATCAAAGCCTGGCGCCTGCGCTTACCTAAGCAAGCGCTTAGTCCGCTGAGCTATACCGCCGACCCTGGTTTGAGAAATTCTTTAAGGCCATTTTTT
The DNA here is from genome assembly GCF_000260255.1 of Octodon degus. Classification (NCBI taxonomy): domain Eukaryota; kingdom Metazoa; phylum Chordata; class Mammalia; order Rodentia; family Octodontidae; genus Octodon; species Octodon degus. The sequence goes on along the minus strand of NW_004524713.1, from coordinate 2,500,781 downwards.
ACATAGAAAGGTGAAAGAAAGTTAATTTCAATTTTAGGCTTTATTGCTGGGTTTGGCAAAAAGGGGTCCTAGTTCCTATGACTTACCCTGAAGCAAAGTAGTTGTAATTTCTGCCTCTTGCCTTGAAGGAAGTTAAGTGGTGAGAAGCAAAAAAAAAAAAAAAAAAAAAAAAAAAAAAACAAAAAATCCAAAAGAAAATAAAAGAACGACAGAGAGACACCACTTCTGAGGCTGTTTCTGTGCCACCCACTTTGGGGTATAGTTTTCTGAGCACCAACCGTACTATTTAGGCTTTCTCCTGGTAACCCACAGAGCATGGACCAATCCTTAACTTGGTAGAAAGGTGGAGAATAAGAATAGGAAGTTAACATTCCTGAACAGGGTTTGAAGTAGTCCATTTCCCTTCGGAAGCTGATGTGGAGGAAAGGAGGAAGAATCTCTAAAAACAGCATCACAACTCCATTAATTAGAAGCAGTCACTGGAGATGGAGACACTGTTATGCCCCTTCTCCCTGGAGTTCAGCCTGGGATGATTCCCCACAGGGGTATTTCCAGTTCGGAGAGAGTTAATGATTCCACTGTAATCAACCTCTGCCAAAGAGAGGGCAACACAAAGAACAAACAAAAGGAAATTGTTGGGATTACACATAAACTCTCTTTGGACATATGCGGGCTCACAAAGCTAATGAGCTCCCATTCAGATTCTCCGGTAGCAGTCTATTGTAATGGCCTAAACATTCTCAGGAAAGTGCTACCAGAGTATGGGAGGGGGTGCCCATTACAGCTGAGTGCTGAGAAAGGCAGTTTGGTTAGAGAGAAAGGTCTTCCTCCTGCCGCCTGCCTTTGTCTGATGGGAAAATGCAAGGCCAAGGGAAGGCACACCAGATAGTAGGCAAGACCCATTGCAGCTTCTGTGGAGTCACAGTGGGGTTGGGAGAGCATGTGAAGTGAAGGATCACACACCCCTGTCTACCCCAGAAGCATGAGCATCGAGGCTTCTGTAGAGGCTTGAATTGCATCCTTTTAGAATAACTCAGGTTCAGTCAAGAAAGGGCAGTAAACACATAAAACTCATTACACACAGCAAATAGTAATAGCATCAGGAAAAGAGATGAATCCATTGATTACTAATCTCATTGTTTGTAAAGAGAAGGGGAAATATTTGAGATTATTATTTTTCTGTGTGGATATATCTAAACAGGATAATACAGTTCAAGGATTTTCACAACTTTTAAAATATCAGAAGCCATTTATCTGTGAAAATTTATCTGCCACTAAAATCTAAGCCACAAAACACATGAAAATAGATCTACTATTTTCAAAGACAAGGTAAAGGCAGACCCTAGGCTTTTTAATTCCTGGGCTCCTTTGTTGCTTTTGGACACCTGAGATGCCCCAGAAAAATAGCTTTAAAATCACTTTGGACTGGCCTAGCCACACAGTATACAAAACTTCTAGGCAAGCCGCATGAACTTTCTAAGCCTCGGTTTCTTCTCCAAAATATGATAATAAAACTAGTAAACAATGAACTAGTCACTTGAGTACCTGGCGTGCAGCAATCACTTATACAGAGCTACTTTTCTTCTTACCAAAAAACTCATCATGTATTTTACATACTCTGAAAATCTTCCTTACAGCATCCATGCATACAAAATTATCTCTTCTATAAAGAGCACTGTCTTTTAGTCAGTATTAATATTTGAGAAAAATACAATAATTATAGCAGATAATATTTCATTGATCTGATTTCATGACATATCACAACTATTCATAGTGCTTATTTTTTTTCTTCCCAGTGTAGTGATGCAGGAGCAAATTTGAAATCTAGCGGTTGAGTGGGGAATTTGAGAAGTAGCTTAACCATGAATTGCATACCTGGTGGGGCATTAGGCAAGTTGATTTTCTTATTTTGTTATATGGTAGATTTTTTTTAAAATTTATCTTATTTTTCTTTGTGTGAGTAGTACAATGAGTTGAACTGGAGACACTGAGCTTGCCAGGCAGGTACTTATGCCACTGAGCTAGCTCTCCAGCCTTATGGTGGACATGTTGATAGGAGCCTACTTCAGTTGAAATCTGTTATCCAGCAATGTCTTACACAATGACAGAAATGTGTAATGAGGATCACAAGCACAGGGAGAACTGAGTACTGCCAATAATTTTTTTTGGCCTATCCAGTATCCTCCAAGTTCCTCTCCTGAACCACAGGTCCCCAAAGTGATTTGGTTAATTGATTTCTAAATTGTTCTATGTCTGATAAACCATACCTATGATTCATATGAGAAAATTTAATGTATTGCATAACAGGTTTTTTGGGGGCAGGCATTAGGAGGTAATTCTGTTCTGCAGTCCTGGTTGATGACAGATGGAGGGGAAAATATTTCCCATGATCTGAGATCAAAAAGGGAATTAAGGAGCCAATAATGTTCATTCCCCATTATCAAAAGTTAAAGAAGATAGAAAGTCTCATACTGCAAACCAGAAGAGATATTAAAAATCTAATGATGTACACTCAGAGAATACATAAAACATAGACAAATTTCCATCTTCCAGACTGAGGATGGAAGGGCACATACCCGGAGGATACACCATAAGGCTATGTTCTTCAAGAATTTCTTCTCTCTGTTCATTACCATAGTTTTACTTTTGTCACTTAATAGTGTATACATGTGTGCGTGTTGTGTGCACAGATGGATACACATAACACACCAGAGAAATTCCACTCTCTAAATGACATTAAACTAATAGTCAAATGTGGCTGGTGACACAATCAGTAATCTTCAGAAGTGAATTCTCAATAATCATTAAGTCTCAACAAATGAATCTAGATTATAATATTAAATTCTCTTCTGGTTTCAGGGCTGTATAGTTGCTTATGAAGTGGCTTGGAAAGTTCCCTATTTCTAGCCCAGATGGAGTATTTATTATTAGCATGAAAGTAAGTTATTAGCATGACACCTTGAAAATAAGTCTGCTCTGAGGGGTATGAGAACTGGACACCTTCCATTGTCAACAGATACTTGTGATGTGTTACATATAAAAAAATTTACAACATATGAGACTGGGTGTGATGGTGTGTGCTTGTAATCCCAGTGCTTGGGAGACTGAAAACAGGAGGATCACTATGGGTCCAATCTGTGTAGTAAGCCCCTGTAAACCATATA
>NW_004524713.1:2489795-2497517 GCF_000260255.1 Octodon degus | reverse complement strand
ATATATGCTATTAAAATATATACTTATGTACTTATCTGTTTATTGTCTCTCACACATAAGAATGAATATTTCATATGTACTTCATTTGAGGGCTCTTGATTTTATTTGCTACCAATGCTCAAAGGATTTTCACCTCTAGTTGGTGATCAACTTATAGTTCCTAGAAGAATGGACAACCCTTAATTCAGCTTCTGAAATATGCTAGTCACAGTAGTAAGTAATTTAACATATATGGTGGCACTCAATCGAGTATGTCTCAGACTTGATTGTGCATATGCATCTAATAAAATCTCACTAAAATGTAGATTCTATGGAGCAGACTGGCAGTAGGACTGGAGATTTTATAATTCTGACACTCTTATAGGGCACAGAATGCCTCTGACCATGCACCACTCAGGAAGCATCAAAGACAAGCTTCTCACATCACCTTATCACATTGGCATTAGTTGTATTTTATGTCACAGAGAAAGAAACAGATGAAATTTAACAACTTCCTGAAGCTCATATAGTTAATGAGTGTGAGATGTTGAGTTGTAAAAAAATCAGTTGTATGAACACACTGCACCACAATTTATGAATACAACAGAGCATTTCTATGTTCTGGCTATTTTAACTGCTATTGTGAGATATTTATATTAATATTTGTTTTGGATGCTGTTTTGATTTGTGCTTTTTTGTCTCTAGAACATCTGTTTACTGCCTTCTGATTGTATATTTGAGTTAACAAGTCCTAATGGAATTTTATGTTTAATTTCTTGAGAAAATGCAAAATCATTTTCTCAATGGCTGAGTTATTTCAGTTTCCATTAGCAATGTATGAGGTTCCATTTTCTTCATATACTCATCATCATTTGTCATTTTCCATTTTCAGTTGTAGCCACCTTAGTGGGCACAAAGTTGTATCTATTTGTTATTTTGATTTGCATTTCCCTAAAGACTAATAGCTACTGCCAAGATACAAATAAAAAAGTGAACTTGAGTTATTGATATATCTCTTCTTCTTCCAAGTTATACGTGAGTTTTCCTGGGAACCTGAAATAGAAAAGTAGGAATGAAGGTTGGTGTCTTCTTTGTTGTTCTATATGAAATTGCTCTTCTTACTTTCCAGAAGACAAATTTTCTCTGTCTGGGATGCCTACCTCAGCACCTTAGCATTCATTTCTACCTTCACGTTGGGCACCTCTGAAACTCACCACATAGCCTTGAACACGATACAAGACATTCACCTTGGATTTCTCCATCTGGTCACAGAATTCAACCGTACCTTCTTGTCCTGTTCATCTCAAAACTACTGGGTGAGTGTCCTGCAGCTATCATTATTTTGTTGTCAAACACAAAGAGCATCCCAGGCTCACTATGTAGTTATCCAAGGTAGGAATTTCACATGAAACTGTGGTATCTGCCAACAAGGAAACACAAGTCAAGACCTCTCGGTGAGCCTGAAAAATCCTACATCTTAGACATGGAATGAAGAAAGTTTCCTCTATCCACATTTTACTTGCCAGACAAGTTTGTGAATGAATTGGGCTCACAGCACAGACAAGCACTCTGTGAAGACACCTCTTTGCTGAAGGGGATGGTGAATGAAGGCAGGAGACAGGAAAAGGGATGTTGCAGGACTGTCCTGCTTCAAGGTTCACCATATAGTGAGATTTTTTGGACTTATGTGTAAACATAAGAAGTATATAATTCTTTATGCCTATATTTAAAAATATATTCTAGTTTTTTAAAAAATATATATTATAATTTTTAAATGTTTTTCATCATATTCTGTAAGGACTTAAAGTTCAATGTATCAATACTTGATGAAAAATACCTGTTCCATGTTATGCCTAAGATGTTTGATATACAGACAGATAGTGAGGTTAAGCTTAACAGCCTAGGTTGTATGGTAATAACAATAAGCTTGTCTTCTGGATGGTTAACAACCTAAGTTTGCAGACCAAAATTAGAGAAAAGGAGGGTCTTAAGGAAAGCCAACATTTTGGCCCTAGCCTTCCAAGGTCAGTTAAGACTCAGGACATATGAGAACTTCTACTGTAATGTCATGTAACTCAGTAGTGTCCCAAATTTTCTGATCAAGGAGATTATGGGGCCAAAGAGGAAAGTGATCAATGTGCAGAGTGTGCCTAAGGAGAGTCACATGGAGAGAAAACCTTCTCTCATACTTTCACAGTGAGCACATTGGCCAAGCAATGGCCAAGACTCATCACATGGCTGACACTGACAAAGGATCTACAATCTGCGGTACAGGATGTCAGGATAAATCCTGAGGGGATTTAACTGACCTTATCAGACCCAAAAGCTACAACTCTTCTTGCATAGGTCCTGCTTTACCTTGGTCTTAACCATCCAGAAAAAAAGTATAAAAACGAAATGCAAGAAGTAAAGACATGCTGTTATGTTGAGCTGTAGAGGACTAAGATCAACAATTTCTGACATTGCCAGTCAAGCGGAAGACCCAATACTATTATGGGCTACTGGACTCTTTTTGAATATTTTGCTGAGTTTACACACCTATAATATTCAAAGAATGGAATTTAACAAAAAAAGGGGATATAGATGAATGTCCATTTTGTATTTGTGTATTCAAAATGGTTAGGATAGATATATAGCTACATTCTCTTAATGAATAGAGGAATTTGTTCTAATGGTGTTTGTAAATAGGATATCATGTCTGCATCTTGTACAGCAATTAATCACTACGAAGAATGTATGCAATGTGTTAATGATTGAAACTGTCCTACCAATTTGGTTTGAAACTGTCTATTTGCTATTTGTTTCTCAATAAAATTATGGAAACAAAAAGACACCTCTTTGCTGATGTCTTTTCTCATCAGTCTCTTTCTACTGTCCTTCTAATTATAAAATAAAGGAGTTATAAAATCCATTCCCTGACATGCTTACTTTATAAACTCTACATATAAATATGATTAGGATTTTTATATTTGCCTTGATGTTGTCTTCTGTTAGCACTCACATCTAGATATGCTCCAAAACCTCATGCAGAAATAGTTAGACCTTTAGAGAGTGACTGGAACATGCTTATGATACTACAATATGGGTGTGTTATACTAGGTTGCTCCCCCAAATTGGTTTAGCATACACCTCTGGGTTTGGGTTATGGACTCAATGAAGAGAGAGGCCCCACTCTGGCTGTGGGTGGCTCCACTCAATCCACCTATAGCCTGGATGCAATATACACAGAAAGAAGAAGGAAGGTCACTGCTTCCTGTGTGCCATGCCATGGACTGCTTCTGCCCTGCCATGCCCCTTTGGTAAGCCTCCCTGCTTTACAGCCAAATGACTATGGATTGAAATCTCACAAACTGTAAGGTGAAATAAGACTTCACTTCTTTGATTTATTAGGGTTATTTTTTTTTTTCCAGCAACAAGAATTTAGCCAAGACAGGACCTGTTGTGGATGGGATTTGATCCCCTTCAATGTTCAAATACAGGGATTCTAGACCTAGTACCTGAGAATACAATTATATTTACTGATAGGATCTTTACAGGATGATAAAGCTAAACTCTGGTTTTTAGTGTGCCCTTAGTCCCTTCTTTCTGGTATACATATAAAAAGGGAAATTTTTCATTCTAAAGGTTCAGTACTAGAGGCAGACACAAAGAAGACAATGCGAGAAGGTGGCAGGCATATGGCCATCTACAAACCCAAAGAGAGGCCTCTGAGGAATTCAAATCTGTAAGTATTAATTTTGACCTTCCACACTATGTAGAACACTTAGTTTTTTGTTTTGTTTTGTTTTCTAAAATCTGGTCTATGATTTTTTTTTTATTTTTGGCAGCCTCAGATAACTCAATCTCTCAGTGGAAACTGAGACAGAAAGTGGCCCACCTCAACATCATGCAGCACTAAAGACAATTGGTAATCACGATGCTTTGGACTGAATGTTTCTGTCTCCCCAAAATTCATACAATGAACCTATCCCAAAGGTGATATCATTTCAAGCTGCACCTCCAGAAGGTAATTATGTTATGAAGCTGAAACCTTCTTGAATGGGATTTGTGCACCTATATATACAGCTTGCTCTTTTTTTCTGTTTTCTGCCATGTATGGATAAGAGAACATGACAGTTATTTGCAAATGAGAAACTTACTGAGAACTGTCTGGTTGCCTTGACAAGTTTACCTTTTGATTCTGGGTCACTGTAGCCTCCAGAGCTGTGGGAAATAAATGTCTTCTGTTTAGTGGCCCCATGTATAGTATATTCATAGGAATCTGAATTTGATTAAGACAACTAACTCTAGAATTCTGTTTCTATTATCTTGAAACTGGCTTTAAGTTTAACTAACTCAGTGCCTTTGAATAAGTGAACTTAGTTTGCCCAAACTCTTTCCATGTGTACCTAAAGTGAGGGTACTAATAGAGAAACTGTAGTTATCCTCCTTTACTAGAGAGAGATTTAAATCATTACGTGACCATTTATTTGTTCACATGATTTTCACTCCAAACTTTGAAGGATTGTGTGGCTCAAATGAGAGAAAATATAGGCAAACACCTTCTAAATTCTAAAGTGTTATAAAAATGCTCATTAATACAATCCCAACATGTGCAAAACTATTAATGGGAGGCAAATGAAATCAGTTGGTGTGTTATTTTGTTTTGAGTGCAAGGTCAGGGTATAAAGTTCCATACACACCCCTCTGTCTGTCAGCAACCAATAATTAATCAGTCTCAGGGTGTTTTTAAACATCAAGAATTGAGTATTTTGCATTCATCAGCTGGAAGACGGCCATCCAAAACAGCAAGCATCAGCTTCCAGTTCAATTAATACTTGCTGCTACTAAGAATTCACTTCCTCCACCCCTTTCTTTGCTTCTAGCTCTTGCCAAGCATCCAAAATAAAGTTCTCTGAGCTGAGTTTAGGCATAGCTGTGAAGTTAAAAACTGTCTCTGCTATTCATAGGATCAAGGATCTATCATCTGGTGAGTGTGAGTGTCCATATGGGCTACAAATGTGCTAGACATTTTACATGCACTTTCTCACTTAGCACCCATGACAATCCTTTAAGTGAGGGCTTTAAACTCTGTTGTAAGCATAAGTAAATGGGAACTTGGGAAGGTCAGTGGCATCCTACTCATTCAACATTTTATTGCATTTTTATTAAGTACCAAGTTTGTGCTAGAGAATGCAAGACCTTCATGTGTAATCTTGGTGGGAAAGTAGATTGTGAAACATAAGCAAGCAAATGCATCAAAAAACTCAACATGAACCTTAAGAATCTCAGAGAGGTATCAGAAACAAAAATATGTAAAATAACACAGGCTTAAGTGTCAGAATTGAAAGAGAAAGTGGTAAAAACCAAAAACCCAGGTGGGTGGATGATGTATAGTAGTCATGAAATGCAAGATGAAAAGTAGCCATACATCCACAAGGTTGATACAGGGTCGAAGCCCTAATGATATAATTTGAAATCTCTATATCCAGTCATTAAGAACCTTTATGTTTTCTAGCTTAGAACTGTGACTTTTTTATTTGTGTTTGTTTTTGCTAAAGTTGAGAATCTTATTATAGACCCAAAGACAGAAGAACCAAATTAGAAGACTTTATTGTGACAGTTACCAGCTGGTGTCTTGAGAAAACTCATTTTGTCTTTCTGAGCTTCAGCTTTCAAAACTGCCTTGTTAAACATAGGTTGCTGTTCTGAAGATCCCAGCGTGTGCCATAGAAGAAGATCGTTTTAAATGTAAGACAAAACTAAAAATACCAACAATTTCCTATAGGCAAACATTTATGATTCACATCTGTCACTCAACTTGATGTCAATCCAATAGTTTATTTATTCCGGAGTGTTTACCAAGCCAATTCTTAAATAAAGCCCTAATCACAAACTGCCAGATGAACAAGTTCCCAAGCCCAGCCCAGATAATGTTCAGATTATATTGGTCTTGTATCAGCATGCTCTGAAATCCTAATCTACAAACCTCAAGTATTTTGAGATATTTTTTAAGCTCCTGAATGATTAATAGGTATCCAGATGCCAAGGCCCACCGCCTGACTTAATCTGAATCATCCAGCCACAGAAACCTTCAGATTTTTAAATTAGCTACATTAGTAATTTTTATTGTGATTGAATTATTTGAAGAAATACTACAGGTGATCGATCAATAAACATTTATGTCCATAATGATGACCTGGGAGCTTATAAACATTCCTGTATATACACTTCAATAAAATTTCTAATTTATTGTATCTCCAATTTTATAAGGATTACTGAGGTGTTGTTTGTAATCCATTACATAAATGAAAGAAAAACCAGTCAAGAGGTCTAGAATGCAGTGAATTAAGACATGCTCCAGCCCTTGCAGAGCTGCCCTCTTGGCTCTCCCTGCCCAGTCTTCTATCACTTTGAATTTTCCTTTCTTTCAAATAGTCCTACAATGATTCCTCTCCCCTTTGTCCTAGTATTTTCTACATTTTATGGGAAGATGCACGTACCTTCAGAATTTTTGTGGAAGAAAATTATATATGGGGTAGAAAATAAATATTTGAAAGTAACTGGAAAGGAAAGGAAAGGAAATGAAAGGAAAGCAAAGCAAGGAAGGGAGGAAGGAAGGAAGGAAGGAAGGAAGGAAGGAAGGAAGGAAGGAAGAAAGAAAGAAAGAAAGAAAGAAAGAAAGAAAGAAAGAAAGAAAGAAAGAAAGAAAGAAAGAAAAGAAAAGAAAAGAAAAGAAAAGAAATCAGAATATTTACTAGTTTAGCCACCAGAAACAGGCATAGATATCAAAAGATCCTAGATCCAGAAAGTACAGTGATCCTGCAGCTCTCCTAGTTGTTTACAGAGAAAACAAATAATTGTTAAGTCTCTACTGTGATACAATATCTATGCACAGCAATAGAGATGCCTGGATTCATAGAACAAAGCCTATCTGCCTTCAGATAATACTGAGGTATTCTCTAGGGCCTTTCAACTCACACTTATAAATATTTAATGCTCAGAAATATGTGCATCCTCCACCGAAGAGGAACATAGATAAAAATGAACAGCAACAATGAAAACGGCTAGTGGAAAAAATAAAAACATTTATTCATGCAAACACTTTCCCTAGATCTAATCCAGCACATACTCATCTTTTCTGAATCATTAAGCCTCAGAGTTGTCTGTGTGAAGCTTTACAACTGCTATCATCAGGGAGAGAAAAGAAAAGTGTGCCTTAAAGCGAATGCGTGAAATCAGTGACAGAGGAATGTGAGGGTGGGAAATGTGGAGGCTGGTGAAGGGTGACGACGTGCAAGAGCGCTGCGTGTGCACGTGGGCCTCTGCCCTGGTGCTTCTTCAGTGGAGGAGGGCCTTACAGTTTCTCTCCAGTACCACTTGGGGGCTCAGCACATGGGATCTCAAGCCACCCCATCGGGGCTTATTTCCTTGAAAATTCTCTATGTTATCTCTTCTAGTGAAGTTGGTTGGTTCTTTCTGATTGTTTTCTAAATCAAGGGGAAACAAGTTAGTCTGAATGCCACTTGGACTCCTTTTTCATCCGATTCAAATTAAATATGGTTCTGCTGAAAAAAAATTGGTCCTACTTGGAGTCACCTATGGAGCCAATGTAAGACCTGCTTCTGCTAAAATCCTACAACTGAAGACTAGACTAGGAAGCTGAATGGTCCTGAAAATATATCTACATTTGCAGCATGCATATCATGGGATTTTCTTTTTTCCCTCCCTTGATAGACTCACATTATTCAATGAGTTCCAATT
>NW_004524713.1:2473504-2489695 GCF_000260255.1 Octodon degus | reverse complement strand
CCTACCTCAACCTCCCCAGTGCTGGGATTGCTGGTGTATGCCACCACACCAGGTTTTGGTGGCTGGCATGGCACACCTGGGGTTTTGGGGCCAGCACTGAATGCGGTACCAGGGATGGAACCAGGGTCCTTGAGCTTGCCAGGCAGACATTTAGACCACTGAGCTATCTCCTTAGCTCCAAACATTTTTGATAAAATTTTTGCACAGTGCTCACAGTGTAGCTTCCATAGTTATTGAAATTTTCTGTTCTTCTTCTCTAGTGCTTGCTCATTTACCACTCAATCGCCATCTGTCAATCTTTTTTATTTTATTTTATGCTCTCTCCTCTCTGTAGTTAAGAATAAAATAATATTCACTACATCAAGAAGTTGTTCCCAAGAGAGTGGAGGTTCACTGTGGGAAACATAAGGTTTTTTAGGCTTTTGAAATTTGCCTTTATGTCACTTATCAGACTTATAGCTGAAACAAAAACAACCACAGAATTTATGGTTTAATGAGGATTGTTAAATTTTTTATTGGCAATCGAACTCCAGCGATGTATGGAACTACACTCTTGCTTAATATTCCTAAGGTAGAGCAGAAATTGGGGAACCGCTGAACATTTCTTGAAAGAATATTTAATGGGAGTGAAGTATCCTTATTTTTTTAAAAAGCCTCTGAGTTGGTTTTATCTGCTCTTCATTTACAAATGAACCCCATTTAATGAAACAGTGCAGGTTGACCTGATCTTCTTAACAGAATGGTCAAGAAACCCTACTTCCAAGGAACATAAATGTACACATACATTCATTCATTCTGAATGCTTTTCTTCACATTGGCAGAAACACTTTTATTTCTTCAGAGTTTCAACCCTAAATATGTTTCTAAAATTTGTTTCAACCTTATAGCATCCAGAAAAAGAAAATGAGTGATTCTGTTCTGTATTTTACTTTCTGTTTAACTAAGTTCATTGGTACATTTAAGTATAAGTAACGATCATAGAAAATTTGGACCTGTACATGATATAATTTGATTCTATTTTCCCTACTTCCCTACCCTCCCTCAACCCCACTTCCTCTAGTTATTTACACAAGCTTGAATCCATATTCTTCAAGTGAAATCAAATCAGACACATATGGGCAAGTACTACATTATTTCTCTGGTGTGAGAAAAACTGTAAGTAAGGACCGCAATGTACAGTACGTGTTGTGAAATAGGAAGGAGACGTTCAAATGAGAAGTAGGAGGAGGAGAAGAAAATGAAAGAATGGACAAGCAAGGTGAGAAAAGAAGGAAACTGTAAACACACTGTATTCTGCTTTCGATATACTTCCCTAAAGCATTTCCGAGTATGCGATATGGATTATGGGTTCCACCTGAAGTGGAGGCAGAAGTAGAGCTCACTTCGCAGAAATACACGCATCCTGCAGAGCTGCTGGGTGCCCTCTGACACAATGCTCCCTGGTCTTTCTCTAAGCCTCTCTCCTTCCCTTCCACTAACATATTTTCCCCTCACACACCCATTTTTCTCCATCTGTGTGTCCTACTTTTCATAATTTCCAAAGAAAATATTCTATTCTTTAATAAGTAAGTTTCCTCCATTAAAAATTGAATATTTGTATTATTCATTTATTTTTGAGACAGGGTCTCACTATGTAGTTCAGACCAAACTTGAACTCATTCTGTAGCCCAGACTGGCCTTCCCTCCTTCTTTTAGAACCTTCTTATATTCCAAAAATTAATTTAACCTGTTTCAAGTAGTATTCAAGTTATTTGCCCACAGAGTTTCCTTCAAAGAGGAATCCTGTAATCAAATGATAGGTAGTGTGTATTGATTTCATCTTATTGTAATCTCCCCTTTAAAAATCTAAATTAGCACCATAGTTTTTCTTCCCACATTGTTGATAGCACAGGAATTTCAATGATGTTTTTAAAGGGAAAAACAAATTAATAGTGATCACGTAGGGGGTCGGGGAGATGGCTCAGTGGAATAAGCACTTCCCTGGCAAACTCAAGGGCCTGAGTTCAATCTCCGGTAGGGAGAGAGAGAGAGAGAGAGAGAGAGAGAGAGAGAGAGAGAGAGAGAGAGAGAGAGAGAGAGAGAGAGAGAAACTGTGATCACTTAAAATGCTAAGAGCTAAACAGACAGAAATCTGGGCTAAAATCTTACTATATATGGGACTACAGGTATGTTATTTAAACCTTCTAACATTCTTTTCCCTATCTGTACAATGAGAATAATAACGTTCTAGCTTTTCCAGTTACATAAAATAATAAATCGCCTCTTTGTTGATGGAAATTTATAATGAATTATTCTTTACTTGCCATAAAAACTTGAAAAATATTCCACTGTTACTAGCTTATGTATTAATATATAGCTTTCTCTATTTCAGCACCATCTTCACAATTCACTTGATCTATGTCTCTGTATTTGCTTTTATGCTACATGTTGGAATTGAGTAAAATGTTAGTAAGTAATAAAAAATTAAAATATCGTGTTTACTTCTAAAATATGTATGAGATGATACCATGGTATCATTCTTCCTTACAACTATAGTATATTTTACTTGAATCATTTTAAAATAAAATATCATCTTACATACATTTTTGCATATATACACTTTATAAAACTTGTTCCTCATAGGCTATCCACACCCCTTCAATCTCACTGTTCCAAACACTTGGATTTTCCTTTTGGAATCCTTTTCACTACTGTCACATTGTACGTACTGGATAGGATTGATGCATATCCCGAACTGGTGCAAAACATGTAATGTTCTCCTTGCTTTGATGTTTATTCACAAGATCAACTTAGAGGTACAATATATTTAACAGTAGTGAAAACATACATGCTCTAATACCGTGACTTGAATGACAAAACATAGTCACACTTGTTAGTGGTCAACATATAAGTACAGGAAGGGCAGGCTGCAACAAAGCTGATATTGAAAAGCCAGAACCAGAGAAGAGAAAAGCAATGGAGATTGAACCCACACTGTGCTTTCAGCCAGGTATTTCTGAATTTCTCAGCTGTGGGAAGGACTCATGCCGCTTTATTACAGAAACCAGTCACAAGTGGTTACAGAAATGACTAACCAAAACCATGTTAACCAATCTATTACCTGTGTGACAATATATTTTATGCAATTTTGTCTGATGTTTTCATATTTGCAAAAATATGATTTTACTTTATAAGATCTTAACTGTTCTCATTGATTTATTTTACTGAACATTGAAAATTTCACTTATTTATAGTTACAAATGAATATAAAATTTGTTGAATTGAGTTTCAAAGGTCATTTTGATTTTAAGTTAATTTCAATTAAATCTAAAAATCAAGGTTAATAGGCAGCTTCCTAGTATATTTTTCTTATTGAGTAATGTAGTCTATCCAACCATTTAATCATATCTTCTTTTAAATTCTCCCTAATATGATTTTATAGTTTTATTTGTGAGTGCATATTGCCTATTTAATTTATGTCTCAATATTTCACATTTTATTGCTATTATGAAACATTTTTAAGTATTTTTTCCAAATGGTAATTGTTATTATGCTAATATTCTTGGCAATTTAGGGTAGATTCTGAAATCAGAGATCCTTGGAAGCCAACCATCTGGATCTAATAATTGATTAGTCACTAACTACCTTTATGTATTTGGGAAATATTCTTGCCCTTGTATGTCTCATGAATAACAATGGGGTTATAGCGGTACTGTTGCTATCAAACGAATTAGCACATACAAAACACACAGCATGGAAACTGATGTATAATAAGCCTTCTATAAATCTTACCTAAAATTATTTATCATCATTCTTATTGTCATTATCTACTTTATTACTGTCAAAATTAAAGACAGACTTTTACTGATACTAGCAAATTTCTCTATTAGCATATATGTATATATGTATATCATATATATGCATTTATATACATATACAGATTATATATATATATATCCACATATTTTTCATTTACATATGTGTGGCCATTCCTGTTCTCCACTTCCGAATGAGTATCTTTGTAAGCTCCCTTTGTTTGACTCATGTAGCATGAAAAATTAAAGCTTCAGCTAGAGATCCACAAATAAAAGGGTGCTACTGAAGGTGTGCAGCAAGGCCAGGGACTGGCAGTGAGGCCTTGGCCTGGGTGATTGGCAGGTCCACGCGGCTAGGGTCTGCAGAGGATTCAAAATGCCCAACTAAGAACCTCTTCTCAAAAAAGGTTCGACTGAGTGAAACAGACTTCAAAGTTATGGCAAATGATGAGTTAATTTTAAGATGGAAACAATGTGAAGCATATATTTAAGCTTTGGAGAGCAAGTACATGGATCTTAACTCAAATGATGTAACTGGTTTAAGGGATTCTGAAGAAAAGCTAAAGCAACAACAGCAAGAATCTACACGCAGGGAAAACATCCTCGTAATGCCTCTAGCAACCAAGGAACAAGAAATGCAAGAGTGTACTACTCAAATTCAGTACCTCAAGCAAGTCCAGCAGCCTAGTGTTGACCAACTGAGGTCAATAATAATAGACACAGCAATCAACTTGTTTTTCCTTAAAATGAAAGGTGAACTGGAACAGACTAAGGACAAACTGGAACAAGCTCAAAATGAACTGAGTGCCTGGAAGTTTATGCCTGATAGATAAACAAATCATACTCCCCAGTCAAGACTTCCCTGTCAGTCCCGCTATGAGAAAGCTGTGGTGGGACAGCCAAGTACTCGTTTCCACACCAAGACTCAAACTTTGAGAAAACAAAACAAAACAAAAACAAAAACAAAAAACCACCAAAACCACATTCTTATACGGTGCAGCTTGTAATGGTTAATGTAAAACTTACTAGATGAAACTTGTGTTTCAGCTTTTTCCTCTTCCCCTTCCCCCTGCTTCAGAGGCGTGATGATGTCGGATTATTGCGAAGAAGAGGCCACCTTCAAAAAATTCTCCATCTAGAACATTTAGACACTTAAGAAATATTTCTGCTTGAAGAAAATAAAGGGAGAAACAGAAGTCTTTAGTCTGTGACACAGTGTCTTCAGACAATTGGAGGATTGAATATCTATAGAGATTTCAAATCATGAATTGAACATGTAAAATTTCAGTGAAATGTAAAAACAGAATATGCATCACTCTTAACCGTGAGCACTGTGACTTAGAGAAACTGTGTATCAGTTTTGTCAATAAGACTGTGGACTTCCTGATTGTTGCTGAACTTCTGGGTCAAAACTCAAATGAGGTGAATTTTGTCTTTAAAGGATTTATTGCTAAGAACCACCTTTAGTTGTCAGGAGACAAATAACGATGTTGGTAAAGTAGCACATATATTTTAAACATTTGGCTTAGGGCTCTGTATTACTTAATAGAGCTTAAGATGGTTTTAATCAATGGTTTGTTCTTTGAATGGTTACAAAAGCTATAGATAATCTTTTAACTAAGGACTATACAAAGAAGAAGGAGTGGTATCAAAATTCAGGCTTGAACTGTTTGAGACATTATAAAAATGCATTTCACAACTAGATTTTATAAGGATAATTGGCTGTGATGGGACTCGCTGCATAGTTTTTTCAATAGTGAACTTTATGAAACCCTCATCCCATTCAGCAGGCACATATTAAAAGAGTGTAGTATTTGCTGTTAATGGGTGAATGTGTTCCTTCATTGTATTTGAGATTTTTGTGTTAACATGTCTGATATTAAATTAAATGTGCCTTGAAATAAAAATAAAGCTTCAGCAAACACAATAGAGGATTTGTCCATATTTATTTTATAAATACTGATAAATTGTTCTCTGAGAATTTTCTAACATTAAATCCTGCCTATATATTTGCATTTTTTTCACATTTTACTAGGGTTCTCTAGAGGAATAGAAACAATAGAAAATATATGTATAATTAGGGAAGGTGATGTATAAAGTAGGCTTAAGGGCCAGAGGCTGGAGGGTCCACAATGGTCTGCATGTGGATCCAGTAACTTGTGAGACCAAGATGGTTATGCCTACTGAGAAAAACTAGAGCTCTTCAAAGCAGGTGCTGTTCTTTCTTTTCTTTAATTCAGGCTCTAAGCCTCCCTTGCTACCACCTACTGGTTGAATCTTCCCCTCTCCATTTGCTGGATTGTATGTCAATCTTCCACAGACACACTCAGAACTGTGTTTTCCTAATCTTCTAGGTATTTATCAATCCATTCAAGTTGACATTATGATTAATGGTCATACTCCAGCCCTACTTAATCCTCACAAAATTTGACTGTGAAAAAAAGGCATGCATTATACTTCTATTTCAAATATCCACTCCTATGGGTACTATTGTAGTTATATATAAATTCATGCAGAAAGCTGAAAATCACAGATTTTTATCACATAATTTCTCAGTCAATAGATGGAATTGTCACCTATGAGGTAGGGAAATGCATTTTATTGATGTTTGAAGTTGTCTCCAAAATTGAATGAGAAATTCTCTATTTAAATTGATTTAATATTTGAAATGAAAATACATATTGCCCGTACATGGCAAAGTAATATATTAGAATGAATTGCTATAAGCCCATAACTTAAGGTCTTGTACTCTGTCAAGAGATTTCCATGTATGGAATCTTTCTCTCTACAATTACCATGTGTCTGCCTATATGCCTGCAAGTATCTGCACCCCAGTCAGAGTAACCAGTATTTGACATTGTGCTGTTTATTCCTTCTTAGAAAGATATTGTGATAGCATCAGTATGGACTTAATGTTTGTGTCAGTTTCCCCAACTGGATGGTTTTTGACTGTGAGCCTTAGGAGGTGATTAGGGCTCGTGGGCAGACTCCCATGAGCAGGGTTACCACCTTATGAAAGATCCACCTGAGGGCTCCCTTAGCCACATTCTTTATGACACCATGACATCATAGGCAGCAACCACTGTTCATGAGCAGGAAGAAGCCCTGAGCAGCCACCAAAGCTGCTGCTACCTTGATCTTGGGCTGTTCAGCCTCTAGAATTGTTAGTAATAAACTTATGTGTTATATAAGCTATTTAGTCTGCCATATCTGATAAAGCACCCTGGGCAAACTAAAATAAACATAAAATGACTACCACACAATGCTTATTTCTGTTGGTCATAAAATCTTATAAAATAGTGGTAGGTTTAAGAATAACTGGAACAGCATGGTTTGTTTACACTGATTTTCCTGATTCATAGATGTCTTTTGATGTACCATTATTCAGTTATGTTTTTTCTGCTTTGTACTATTTCACCATATAAAACATAGAGAACTATATTTTTTCTTAAAATTGAGCATTTAGGTAGACTTTATTTCTTGATATTACAAACAATGTGGTGAAGGCCATCCAAATGCACATATATTTCCTAAAACATAAGCAAGTATTTCTCTTATATTAGATTTTTGTCACAGAGGCTGTTGAATTCTTAATTTTTCTATGGCCCAGTACATAATCACATTGCAAATACTGTAGCAACTTATATGCATTTACAGCAGTAATAAGAATATCCTTTATTTGGCTTCCTCATTACTACTTCATATTAAAAGCATTTTTAAATATTTTCAGCCCAGATAATATAATTTGGAATATAATTTTTGTCTTAGACAATACTTCTTGATTACAAATAATGCCTAGTATCTTTTCACAAGTTTACAAACACTTGTGTTTCCCTTTCTTTTTCTTTTCTTTTTCTTTTTGATATCAGGGTTTGAATTTAGGATCTTGCACTTGCCAGGCAAGCACTTATTCTACTGAGATATCTCCCCAGTCCAGTCCTCTATATATATATATATATTCATGTGTCGTTAAGTGTTTTATTGAGTTATCAGGTGTTTCCATATTAGCTTTCAGTTCTTATGTTTTCTGAATACTGATGTTTATTTACTTCATACATTATTGACATTTTTGCAACTTCAAGCTTTATCTTTCCCTTTCTTTAGGGTCTTGATGAATTGAAGTTATTGCTTTTAATCAAATTTAGCACGCTTTTATTCCATGTCATCACATTCATATTGCTTTAAGAAACCCTTCCTTTGCCCTATGTTAGACAAAGGAGTTTTCCATATGTTATCCAAAAAGATTTAGCATTGAAGTAATATTTAATCCACCAGGCGCTTAACTTTATAAAAGGCATAAAATAACAGTTCTATTTCAGCTTTTGTCATTTAATTTCTTTTTTGTCTTGCTCACTGCACTCTTAGTCACAATGATTAAGAAAATAAAGCACTCTAGACACTGGTGGATGGAGAATAAAGTATAGCATATACATAAAATGGTATTACTGAGCCTTACATAAAGGAAGTTCTATCATTTACAACAACATGGATTATGCTAAATAAAGTTTAAAATATCAGCTACACATAGACAAATGCTTGGGCTGGGGAGATAGCTCAGCAGCACATCACTTTACTGGCAAAGTCAAGGTCTTGAGTTCTAGCCCCAAGACTCCCCCCAAAATATGTTTAAAAAGAGAAACAAGAACTGTGTGAGCTCACATATATGTGGAATTTTAAAAAGTATCAAACTCATAGATGTAAAAGGTAGGATAGTGGTTGGCAGGTTGTAGGGGTAGAGGAAGGAACTGTGTAGCTGTTAATCATAGGATACCATGTGCATTCGAGTTCTGGAGACCTGATTTACAGCATAGTGACTATAGCTAACAATACTGCATTCTACACTCAACATTTGGCAAACTGTAGATATTAAATGCTTTCTCACATCTACTCAAAAGGTAGTAACCACATGAAATGAAGGATGTATCAATTCATTTGATTGTGAAAAAATATTTCACACCAAATCAATACATATCAATGTATACCTTTGGTACACACAATTTTGTCAGATTTACGTTCCTGAAGCTGCAAGTACTTTTCTTCTTTAAAATAAGTTTATTAGAAGAAAAGAAGTGCTACAAGGACAGCCAACATTTTGTCTCTAGCCCCTTCAAGGTCAGTGAGGACTCAAGACAGAAGAGAACATATATTGTAACTCAGTTGTGTCCCAAATTTTCTGATCAAGGAGATTGTCAGGCCAGAGAGGAAAGTGATCAATGATGTAGAGTGTGATTAAGGAGAGTCACATGGAGAGAAAACATTCTCTCAGGCTTTCACAGAGAGAAAATTGGTCAAGCAATGGCCGTAACTCATCCACATGACTGATACTGACAAAGAATCTATAAACTGTGGTACAAGGTATCAGGGTAAATCCTAAGGGGATTTGACTGAACTTGTCAGATACAAAAGTTACATTTTTTTGTTATATAGATCTTGCTTTATCTTGGTCTTAACCATCCAGCAGAAAAATATAAAAATGAAGTAAGAAAAGTAAAGCCATATTAATACACTGAGCTGTAAAAGGCTCAAGTCAACAACTTCTGACATTGCCTGTTCTGTGGAAAACCTACTGCTATGATGGACTACTAGACTATCTTGGATTATTTTGCTGAAGTCACACACCCACAATATTTGAATGGCAACAGAATACCCATCTCTGAGAAAAATAAACAAAAATAATGGGGATATAAATGAAGGACCATTTTGTATTGAAAAATATGTATCTGTATATATATAAAATAGCTAGGATAGATACACATCTACTTTCTCTTAGTTCAATGAGAAGAAAGATTTGTACTAATAGTGTTTAGACAAGATATAATGTCTGCATCTTGTATTCTGAATAACTACTATGAAGACAACAATATGCAATGCATTAATTATTGTAGAAGTCCTACTTACCTGTTTCAAAACTGTCTCATTAACTTTATGAATAAAATTAATGTAAAAAATAAGTTTATTGGTACAACTTAGATAGATATAAATATCACATTTATCACTGGAAATTTGAACATATGCATCCTATATCTTGATTCCACTTTTTCCCATTTCTGTCCTCTGGCTTTAACCTCTGTTGTCTACCATGTTTACAAAGCTTTGTTTCCAGTTTATCTGTCTTTTCTCTTATTTTCTTTCCCATACTTCCCAACTCCACCCTCCCTACTTTCCCTTTCCTTTTTAAAAATTTATTCCAGTTTCCCAATATTATTAGCCTTATTTCCACATCCAGTTCATCACACTGAAGAGACAGTATAATATTTTCAACTGTGTGTCCAATTTGTGTCACTGAAGAATATGGTCTCAAGGTGCATCCATTTACCTAGAAATTCTCGCATGCATCCTTTATGCTGAATAAAACCCATTACACAGATCCATTCATCAGCTGTTGGGCATTTGAATTGTTTCTGAGATTTATCTGTCACAAAATGTGCTGCTATAATATGGGTGTGTATATATGATTGTGGTATGATGCTTTTAAAACTTTCATGAAGATACAAAGAAAGGGTCAGTAGAATACGTACTTGCTTGGCAAGTGCAAGGGCCTGAGTTCAGTCCCTGGTTCTGAAAAAAAAAATTAGGATTTTTAGTCCTAATTGTTAGACTGTTTTTCTTTCCACAACTGTTGGACCAATCTACATTACCACAAACAGTTAAGGAGGGCTCTATTTCCCACACAATACCACCAAAAATTTTTAAAGTTTGATTTCTTAGTAATAGCTTTAGTGAACATGTTTGTTTCCAATTTTCATATTTTCTAGGCATTAGCCCTTGTCTGAGGTACCTCTGGCAGAAATATTTTCCCACTCTGTTGGTTGTCTTTTTACACTTATGTTTATTTATTTAAATAAGTATTTTTTTTCAATGAGATGAAATCCCAGTTGCTGATTCTTCGTAATGTTTCCCATGCAATCAGGGTTTTGTTCACGAAGTCTGTTTACATATGCATCTTCAGGAGTTTTAAATATTTTCTCTTCCAGTACATTTAGTGTTTATAATATAATATTTAGATCTTTGATCTATTTTTATTTGAGTTTGGTGCATGGTGAGAGACATGTTTTTAGTTTTCGACTTTGGCAAGTGAAAAGCCAGTTTTTCTGGCACCATTTATCAAAGAAGCTTTTTCTCAGTGAATGTATTTAGGCTATTTGTCAAAGACAACATGACTGAGAGTGTTTGCAGTTGCTTTTGTATTTTCTAATCAGTTCCACTGATCTTCAGGTGTGTTTTATTCCTCATATCATGCTGCTTTTGTGACAAAAGCTCTGTAGTATAATTTCAAGTCAGGGATTGTAATGCCTTCTGCCTTTCCTTTGTTACCCAGATTTGATTCTGCTATTCTAGGTCTCTTCTGGTTCCAAATGAGCATTTTTTGTTTTCTCTAGTTCTATGAGGTGTTTTAACTGGGCTTACATTAACTCTTTTTATAATTTTGGGAGACTGGCCAGTGTCAATACGTTGATTTTTCCTATTCAAAAACAAAGCATATAAAGCCATTTTCAGATAATATATTCAAATTCCTTTCTCAGAGTACTGAAATTTTCAATGTAAAGATCTTCTGCTTCCTTCATTAGTTTGATTCCCGAGTATTTCATGTTTTCTTAAAAAATTCTATTGTCAGAGCTGCTGTTTCCCTAATTTCTTGCTTATTGAGTTTGTTGTATACAGGAATGGTATTGATTTATGAAAGCTGAATTTGTATCCAGGTATATGACTGAAATCAATTGTTTAATTTGAGTCTAAGGGTGGAGTTTTGAGAGTCTTTTATGTAGAATATTATAACATTTGCAAATAGTGATAATTTAACTTCTTTTTTGGTTTGTTTGTTTGTTTCTGTATTTTAGGGAAGGGTCTACAGGATATTCAGGGTCTCACTGCTAGATCCAACTCATAGTGATTCTCCAGTTTACAGCCTCCCAAGTGCTGGGATTACAAGTGCACACCACCATGCCAGGTCTCAATTGATGCCTCAGCATGCCCCTGGGGTGGGGCCGGCACAGCAGGCCTGGGGATCAAATGTCTGGCCCCTTCATCTGCTTGCAGGTGCTTTAATCCACTGAGCTATTTGGCTGGCCCTAACTTCTTCCTTTTCTTTGTTTTATTTTATTCTCGTATTTGCCTATTATTGCTCAAGTTAATGTTTCCAGAAATATATTGAATGGGAGTGGTGATAGTGTACATCCATTCCCTGTGCCTAATATGAAAATGGAAACACTCAGTTTTCTACCATCTATGATGATGCCTGTTGTATTCTCATAGATTGATTTTATCAGGGTGAAATAAAGAATATCAGAATATCAAACATCATTTTCTGTAGGGTTTTATCATAAATGGGTGTTGTACTTTTCAGATGCTTTTTCTGCACCTATTGAGACTATCTTGTGATTTTATTTTTGTTTCTGCTGATGTGGTGTGCTATAGTTATTGATGTGCATATGTTGAACCATCACTGCATCCCGGAAATGATCTATTTGATCACTGTATAGTGAATTGTTAACTGGTGGCTAACTTGTTACACCCAGCTGAATTTAACTAGTGTGGTGCTGGGTGTGGGAGGCCTACCTGAGGATTGTTGGCAGCAGTGTAAGAACCAGCACTAGAGAAGCTGTGGAAAAGCTGGCAGGGAAGCTGTTGGATAAGCTGTTTGAGTTGCTGGAAGCTGCTGGTTCTCTTGGGGTGTTCTGCTGGAAGATCTTCACACTGGCTTTCCTGATGAACTTGTCTGTTCTTGTTGGAGGAGGAGTAGCTCATGACCTCATTGTCACTGAGAATGGCTGCAGTTCATTTTGGGGGAGCTATGATCCTCATCCTGAGCATTGCTTCCTGGCTCTGGAGGGGAAAGTGATGCACTGCTCAGCTCCAGGAGAAGCCCTTCACATTGGCTTTCCTGGTGAGAACTCAGCTTTCCTCATCACTGGAGAAGCTTGGGACCCTACTGTTGCAGAGGATGGCTGTGGCATTTGTGGGAGGAGCTGTGGTGCTAACCTTGATCCTTGCTTTCTGGCTCCAGTTTAGTTCCCTCACTCTGCTAAAACACATCTTTTATCCCAGATGCATAGACTTTCTAGCTTCCACCGCTGGCCTTTGGGCTTTCCAGTGCAGATCCATGAAGCAGGCCTGCAGGAGACATGATTGTCTCTGGGCCTAAACTGGACTTCTGAGAGGCCTTATTATGGGTTCTAGGTTTTTCAGCTGAACTCACACAGGATATTAGGATACAGGCCCTCATGTGGATTTTTTGGTCTTCAATGTGTGGACAGATTTCCTGCACTATATGTATATGATTCTTTGTGTGATTATAAAGTAATCTTATAAAATGTGTTCTGTATTATATTGTTCACCTTGCAAAAATCCCAAACCATAGCACAATTTAAATACTCTTCTTGATTTGCTGAATTCTGTTTACCAGGAATTTATTGAGATCTTTGTTTACATATTGATTCATGAGATTGACCTGTAGTTCTCTTTTTTGCTTGTATCCCTCTGGTTTTGGTTTCAGGGTAATTTTTAGTGTCGGAAATGAATTTGTGAGTATTGCTTAACTTTCCATTTCTGTAAATATTTTGAAAAGTAATGATATTATATCTTTTCTAATTTTCTTGTAGAATTCAGTAGTGCATCTAGATCTAGATCCAGAAAAATCTGAGATTTCCTTTGTTTTTGTTTTGTTTTTAAATTTTAATCACATTTTCAACTTAATTGACTGAGTGTTTTATTTAGAATGTTTCTATATTCTTGATTTCATTTTAAATATATATATATATATATATATATATATATATATATGTCTGTCCATTCTTCTATGTTTTTTATGTTACCAAAGTAAAGGTCCTCAGAGTAAGCACTGATAATCTTCTGGATTTCCATAGGATCTTTTGTAATTTTACCCTTTTAATTCCTAATTGCATGAATTGGGGTCTTTGCTTTTTTCAAATTAAGATTGGCTGAAGGTTTGTTATCTTTAATCTTTCAAAGAATTAACTCTTCAATTCTGTGTTTCTTACATTTTTATTAGCCTCAATTGCATTAATTTCAGCTCTGATCTTTATAATTTCCTCCTTCAGGTGAGCCATGAGCTTCACTTCATTTTCTAGAAGTTTGACATTCAAAACTAGGTGTTTTTATTTGCAATTGTTCTATTTCCCTGATGTGAGTCTTCCCCACTACAAATGTCTGTTTTAGGACTGTTTTCATTGTCTCCTACAAATTTTGGTATGTTGTATTAGCCTTGGTATTAATTTTTTGATACTATTTAATTTCTACTTTAAATTCATTTGTGACCCATTGGTTGTTCAGGAGGATGTTATTTACTTCCAATATGTTTATGGAGTTTATTTTGCCACTGAATTCATTTTTTTAAAGTGTAATTAGTACAGCGTCTACAGTGTCTCACTACACAGGTGAGACTTGCAGTGATCCCTCACTACAAGTGCTGGGATTACAAGTGCACAGCACTTGGCCCTCTTTCAATCATCTCAGGGTGCCCTGGGGGTGGGGCCAGCACAGCATGCTGGGGATTGAACCCCAGTGACTGCCCCTACCTAAGCAAGCGCTTTAGTCCCCTGAGTTATCTGGCTGGCCCCTGATTCCAAATTTTATGGCACTATAGTACGATAATATACATGGTATAATTTTTCTGTTTCATTTTGTTTTAAAGAGACAAACAATAAAAATGTTTCAGAATAACATGCTAAGAAATTAACAATTGTTATTATATTGCACATTATTATATTCAGAGTAGTTTCTCAGTTACATGGTATAATTTCAATTCTTTTCAATTTATTTAAACATGTTTTATGAGCTAGTATTTGGAGAATGTTCCATTTACAGCTGAGAAGAATGCCATTTCAGTTTTGTGGGGTAGAATACTCTAGACATTACTAAGTCCTTTGTTTAAAGATTAAGTTCAATTCTTTTTTTAGCTAGAATATATTTTAAAAATAGGCAGAAAGAATTGTATAATTCTCATGTTTACACCTAAGTCCAAAAATCTAACCACATACAACCTTGAAGCAGGACACTCCCACAACGTTCCTTTTCCTCTCGCCTGCCTTCATTCACCACCTCCTCCTTTTTGAACAATCATCTACCCAAGAGACAGCACAGCAGCAACAGGCATGTCATGATAACCGGCCTGTATTCAGAAGACTAGAATGACAGGCTCTCCAAGCATGAACCTATGATTACAAATTGCCATCTGCAATGCAGTTGCTTAGTTCACAGGT
Organism: Octodon degus; assembly: GCF_000260255.1. NCBI lineage: Eukaryota > Metazoa > Chordata > Mammalia > Rodentia > Octodontidae > Octodon > Octodon degus. The sequence goes on along the minus strand of NW_004524713.1, from coordinate 2,474,682 downwards.
GCCAGTACATATGGTTACTCAGGGTGAGAATCTTTCCAATTAACTGCTAGATTCAAAAATCTTCTGGAGATTCTCAAGATCATTGCCTTGCCCATCTTCTACATATAACTGTATGGCTTGTCACTGTCATGTTTCCTAGCACTTCTCCTTTCCCTCTCTTAATTAGTTAGTCCTTGAGTTCTTGCTTTCCTTTTACTTTTGAAGTGGATGGCACTTGAAGATATACTCGTAAGTGAAATAAACCAGACACACATGTGTAAACATTGTATAGTTTCCCTAGTATAAGAACTCAAAAGAAGAATTACAAATAGAAATGTATAATACAAGTTAATTTCAATTCTGATATTTCTTTTTTCATTGTTTGTCTCTTTGATCTGACTATTTCTGAGAGTTGGGGATGAAGGTTCCCATTATAATTGTTTCAGTGCTTATTTTATTTTTAATGTCTCTTATTTTTTTATATGTTGGGGAAAACAGTATGTAGTGAATGTATAATTGTTTTCTCTTTCTCTTGTATGTTTCCTTTCACAACTATGTGATAACCTTCTTTGTCTCTTTTGATTGGTCTTGGATTTAAGTTTACATTGTCTGCAAATAATGTAGGTAAGCCTGCTTTTTTTCTGTGTTCTTGTCACATATTGTTTTCCATTCTTTGAATTTCAGTATGTGAATTTCTTTTCTAATTAAACGTGTTTCTTGTACACAGCATGTTGTTGGATCTTCTGTGCTGATCCATTTTTGCCAGTCTGGTTCTTTGGATTGGTGAATTGAGACTATTTACACTGACTATTATAACTAATATGTATTAGCATACTCTTGTCATATTACTTGCCTGATGTTGTTTCCCTCTGTTTATCCAATGTTTAACTGTTCGCTTGTCTGATGGCTTCCTTCTATTGTTGTTTTTGGAATTATGTACTTACTTATAATTTTTGAATATACTCAGAAGATTTTGTAGAGCTGGTTTGGTGAGTATAATTTTCTTCAGGTATGTGTTTTTGTCTATCATGAAAGTATCTCATTTCTCCATTTATTTCTGAAGAGTCTTAAAAGTACATCAATCTGGATGGAGATTGTTTTATTTAAAACATGATATACTCTATTCCAATCTCTCCTTTATTTAAGTGTTTATGTTGATAATTCTACTGAGATTCTGAATGGCTTTCCTTAATAGGTGA
>NW_004524713.1:2464626-2472464 GCF_000260255.1 Octodon degus | reverse complement strand
CAATGGCCATGACTCATCCACATGACTGCACTGACAAAGGTTCTACAATCTGAGGTACAGGATCTCAGGATAAATCCTGAGGGGATTTCACTGACCTTATCAAACCCAAAAGCTACAATTCTTGTTGTATAGGTCTTGCTTTACCTTGGTCTTAACCATCCAGCAGAAAAGTATAAAAACAAAGTATACGAGATGTTCTGCCATTACCTCTTTGAAGAGATGTCTTTTTTTATATGGTGATTCCATTTCTCTGGCTTTATCATTGAAGCCAAGTAATCTTTTATTTATGTGTTTGATACTGGGTCTCACTATGCAGCTCAGACTCATAGAGATCCTCCTGCTTCAACCTCTCCAGTGCTGAGATTACAAGAGTTCAGCAACGCCAGCTCAGCATGCCAGTGGTTCTGAGGTCAGCATGGTATGTGGAACCAGAAACTGAACCTGGGCCGTTGTGCTTTCCTAGGCAGGCACTCAGACCACTGAGATATCTCTGCAGCCCCTAATACAAGTGATCTTATCTTGATTTTCCTTTGAATCATATTTTAGTTATTGGATTAATTTTTATGGACTTTTGTTATTTTTAACATATCTTTCCTTTCCTGGTCCCTAACCACAACTCTGTCTTCCAGATCTGATAATCTGTCCTCATCTTTATTCAGTAATTTTTTTTATTTAATCTCTTATATATCCCTATGAATCTGTTTCGTGTATTCTGCTTTCCTATGTTGGGCATTCATGGTTTCCACAGCTTGCTTGCTTGCTTTCTTTGTTTCTTTGTTTCTTTCCTTATTTCTTTTTCTTTTTTATTTATGTATATGGTACAGGATCTCACTATGCAGCTTGACCTCGTAGTGATCCTCTTGTTTTCAGCCTCCCCAGTACTGGGATTACAGGCCTGCAACACCATGCCCTGATTCTGTCTCCAGCTTGAGCTCACTTTGAGTACTTTTCAAAGCAGGCACTTAGTCCACTGAGATATGTTACTGGTCCTCCACATTTTCTTAAACTTCTCTATTTAAAAAAAAAAACTGGATGCATAATCTGCAATTGATTGTGAAAAATCCTTTTTGATCATTTTTAACTCCAGAGATTATTTCTAATCTATTCTTCTACAAAGCCTCATTAATCTGTTTTATTTCTGCTGCTCTCATTTTAGAAAATCCAAGCAGGCTGTTTAAATTTTCTCTATTTCTTTGTTCTCTGGACTTATCCTATGTGGGCTGGAGGTATAGGGTTGCATTTTGTCTCTGCATCTTGCTGTTTTTCCATTTTAAATTTTATTTTGTTTTCTATGTTGATGTTTATCAATTTTATATTAGATAGTTTTCTGTAGTATGCAAGCCTTCCTAGGAATTCTGTGTTCCTCATAGACGTCTTCTAGATACAGATGATTCTTGGTATTTGTACCTGTCCCAAGATCCCACTTTCTAAATTTATTAAGGGTGAGAATTTTCCATCTACCGAGCTCAGCACTCAGTCATTGGTCCTGGACTATGGTGCTGGTTATGACTACAGCCAATCTCAATGATGTCGTATAATGGAGAATAAGTGATTACAGCAGCTATATCATTTTGGCTAAGTTAGTAAAAATAGCAATAATAGTATCATCAAGTACAGCCTAGAAACTGATATACTGTGGTATCTACTAATTTGTTACCTTTGACTATATCAGCATATATAAAGTTCCATCACAATCTACACTTTATAACACAACATAAGCTGGAAACTTGTGTGCAGTGTGTTCCCCTTAGTAGAGTGATTTTTGCCCAGTGTGTTTGGTGGGTGGGAATTTAAGTGGGATAAGGGATAAAATAGGGAGATAGATAAAGAAAAATATAAGAAAGGCTAGAGGAAAAAGAATGATTACCTAAACTTTGGGAAAGTGGAAAAGAGGACCAGAATAAAAAAATGATAGAGAAATCAAAGGAATATCAAAATGTGTCAAAAAGACTATAAAAAAGAGATGACAAAAGAAAGAAGTGGAGTAGAAAACAAACAAACAAACAAAAAAAAAAAACACTAAACAGCAAAAGGGCCAGCCAGAGAGTTCAGTGGATTAAAGCACCTGCTTAGGCAGATGCAGGGGCCAGGGGTTTGATCCCCAGCCTTCCCTGCTGGCTCCACTGCCAGGGTGCTCTGAGATAGGTATTGACACTAGAAATGGTGGCATGCGCCTATAATCCCAGCACTTGGAGGCTGAAAAGAGGCACATCACTATGAGTCTGATCTGTGTAGTGAGACCCTGTAGACCCTGTCAACTTTGTCCTAAATACAGAAAAGCAAAGGTCTGACAGAAAAATAAAAACAAAACAAACAAACAAGAAAATACATAAAATTTCTCTGGTGTCCACGTGTCTTTGATATTTCCAAATCAGAGCTCAAAACTGCTCAGCAACCTCAGCCAGTCTGCTACAGAATTAGTGTGGGGCGTCCAGATATGGCAACTTATCTTGGCTCCCAGATGTGGGAGTTGGGGCTGATCTTCAGCCAGCCACTTTCTGTATGTCCCTCGGTAGACCACTTGTGTCTCTACCCTGATTGTCTGATCCATTCTCCCCAGTTCTGTGGTACTCTCAGGCAGAGACAGTGAGGGGCTGTTCCCAATCTCTCATGGAATTGGTTCCTCTCAGTCTGTGCATAGCCTGCTCCGATCCACCCCTACTGGCATGGGTCTATCCTCTCACAGCACTTTTTACAGGGCTGTGGGGAAATGGTGCTGTTTAGAAAGCTGAGGCAGCCCAAGGTTTCTTATTCCCCCTTTAATCTCCTCTCCAGTGGGTACAGTGACAGATTCCCACTGGTTTCTCTGTAGCAGCTCAAATCTGCTTAAATCTTGGACTTCTGTGCCCCTCCGTCAAGCCACTGATCACAGAGCAGGAAGGAGCATGCTGTTCTCAAAGTCTGAATTGCCTCCATTGAGGTCCCTAGCCCTGTTGTCCCTAGGGATTCCACTTACCCACTAGTGCAGAAATAAATAAGTGCAAAAGCTGGTGGTCCCTTTGGGAGGGAGCATTTTCCTGGTCAATTGCCCCTCTGTATGCCTATAGAATTTGCTGCCAGGCTTCTGTGTGGAAGGAGGCAATAGAGGTGAGAGGCCTCATGTCTCAGATCTATCCTGTGTGGCTTCAGTTAGCTGTTGCCGTCCTTTCTTTCTTTATTTATTTACATATTTTTTGAAACTTCCCAGTATGGCGGTTCTTGTTCTGTGAGAAGGAGCCAGTGCCACTAACTGCCCTGTGTCCTGGATCTCCATCTTACAGAGTCCTCTGTCTATGTTTTGATAGATCTCCAAGTCTTTTGCTTCAGATTGATTTTGGCATTCAGTTTTATATTCCTCCGTTCTTCCAATTACCCGTGATTTTAGTTGATTTTCTCTAAGTTGCTCGAGTGTGGTGCCCTCATCTTGTCAGACATGTACTCTCCTTTCTTTGTTTACATTTAAACATACAAATAAATAAAAATAAATAAATATAGTTGACATGCTGTCTTAAAATATATGTACATATATATTATTATATTCTTGTTTTCTGTATCAATTCTTAAAAGTAAAATTCTGTTTAGTATTACTTATTAACTGCTTTAGTACATTTACTGATATGTGTATGCAATTTCTCTGGGTTTCGCTCTCCATGGTTTATTATAGCAGTATGCTTATTAATTTCAATTATTATTATATTTCTACTGACAGAAGTTATGCAGCCAGCCCTCATGGTTCACGTCTGTAATACCAGAACTCTGGGAAGCTGTCAGGAAAATCAGAAGTTGAAGGCCAGTGTGTATTACATAGTGAATTAGAAAGATCCTCCCTAAAATAAAACGAGGTATAAGACCAATGCAGAGGTCTTGGAGTCAAGCCTCCATGTTAGAAGACATTATAGATTTAGAAAGAAAAGAAATGCAATGTTATTACCAATTGTTAATGAAGATGTAAACTTAGGAAAGTTGTTTTTTATCCAAATTAAATAGCAACTCTTTAAATGTATGATTTTATGCCACACAATTATGGTAATTTTTTACAAATGCATAGATAAAGAAAAGGGCAAAAACATAAAACATTTTCAAAGTAATAAATGGGTATATATCTCATTATGTTTATATGATGTTAAGTTTTATCAATGACTTCAAGATAATAAATAATACAAAAAGTATCATGCATTTTCTAAATTATCTGGAGTATAAAATGAATACAATTATACATCTAATGCCATGTAAAATATTTAAAAATGCATTTTAGCCCAATGAAATATTATACTTATATATTGTTATAGCATTCTACAAAGAAAGCTAAAGTCCACAAAGCAAATATGCAATGAGTGCAATTGGTTTATATAGAACATTTCAGAAATTATTTATCAGGAACTCTTCTGGTCTCAAAAGTCACAGAAATGACAGTAATAAACATAATGGCAAATAAATTTTCATAAAATTGAAAACAAAAGTGGTGAAAATGTGCTCTCAGATTTGATCTAATGTGATACAAAATCGCCATTGCACCATGATAGCGGGGACACTCAGAAATGAGCACGCAATATTGATAGCTTAGGAAGATGACAGGAAATGTAATGACACATGAAAGCAAAACACAAGAACTCGGAAATGTAATTACAGTTGTCAGACTTAAGGCATCATTATCACTCTTTGACAGCTACACCAGAAAATAAAAATACTGAGGGAAGTTGTTCTTTATTACAATCTTCAGTGAAAGACTGCTTTCATCCTAAAATAGACCATTATTTCAGCCAAGATGTTTTCATAACTCGGTCCACTCCTTTGTCCTTGTACCAGATTTGAACAAGTTGATGCGGTTCCTGGTAGCATGTGCTTCCAAGAAGAGCATCCCGGTTTCATCAGACATGCTCCTTGGTAGAACTCATATAAACAGGGAGTGATTTTTTTAAAAAATGGAATAACCATTTACAAGTGGCAATCAGAATTTACAGTGAACATTTAAAAATCTACAGTAAATAATGGTCAACATTCTGAAACAAACACCCTGAAAATATTACCCCTGGATTAGAGCATACTTATCCAATAATTCTTGCTACATTTTGAAGAATTTCTGGGAGTATTCTTTTATGACTGCCTTAAGAGATATGAATAAAAAATACAGTGAATGTTGGGGCCAACAACCATGTAATGGAGACACAGAGAAGTAAATATATTACTTGGCAGCTTTGTCCACCTTGTTCACTCAGTAGTGCCCTGTGCGATGGCTGACCCTTCTCCAAAGTCAAAATGAAGATAAAGGGTAAACGTGATGAACTGATTTAGGACATCCAAGCAAATAAGACAGTGTAACTCTACTGTCTGGAAAGATGCGTTCCAGAACAGCCTCAGAAAGTGGCAATAACAATGGCCTTAGTATATTTTAAGTGAGAGAAAATATGTTAATGGTAACAATGTGACTTTTACTTTAATGATTTCTTTCCATTTAAACATATACTGTGTGCTCTCACCACACTGTATATACATGTACAAGGAATATTATGCCTTTGTCATAAATAAATTTTTTCCTATTTAGAGTTCATATAAAAAAGTAAGTTTAAGGGCTGGTGAGATGGCTCAGTGGTCTAAAGCACCTACTTAGAACAAGCTTAGCAAAGCACAGGGACCACGGTTCAATTCCCCAGCACCACATGCTAGCCAGCCCCGCCCCTTGGTAGGCTGAGCTGGGGCCACACACACACACACACACACACACACACATATATATAAATAAAATGTAAAAATTTTTAAAAAGTAAGTTTAAAAGGCTAGGGAGATGGCTCAGTAGAATAAGTGCTTCCCTGGCAAGCACAAGAGCCTGAGTTCAATCCCTGGTACCAAAAAAAAAATAAAAATAAATAAATAAAAAAGGAAGTTTAGTATCTAAATTTCAGAAGAAAATATGTTCTCCAGATTCTAGATTCACTTCACAAGAACAAGAAGTTAGACTTAATAATATAAAAATTAAATAGAGAAAAATAGCAGGTGTGGTGGTACCTGCCTGTAATCCCAACACTTGGGAGGCTGAGGCAGGAAGTCTGACAGGAGTTTGAATCCAGCCTGTCCTTCATAATTGAGTCCAAGACCAGCCTGCACTACAGTGAGACCTTGTCTCAAAAACAGAACAAAACAAACAAAACAAATACCAGAAAAGAGAAGACCAATATTGAAAAACAAATCTCAAACTAATAAGTAAATTATGAAATGAAGAAAAGCGTACATACATTTTAAATGCAATCTAAAGAGAAGTTTAAAGTGTACTTCTTCGAATTCCAATCTTATTAAAATAAGTTCACACTTAAGTTCAAAAGCAAAGTTTATTATTAGTAATATAGAAAATTCAATAGATATCCTGTCACGTTTTTAAAAGACCTAAAGTTGTTTGTATTAACTAAACATGAAAATCATAAAGTCTTTCATTAAATTTCTGTATCAGGGATCTAAGTTGTCAATACCTGATATCTAAATAAATGAGCACTTTAAAAATAATTTCCTCAGCAAATTTGTAATTGTCTAGATCTTAGTGGTACAGATACATTATTTGACAATTGGGAACAGTTTGGATACTTAAGAAGTCACATATATTGGTGAAAATAATGCAAAAGCACAGCAAGGCATCACAGGTAACCAACTAAATAGATCAAAGTTTATACATTGGGTGAAATGCACAATGTTACGCACAGTTCAAATAATTCTGTGTCTGCAACCAAACTCTGAATCTTCATTTCTACTATGTTATATTGACAATTATTTGTTTGTTTGTTTGTTTGTTTTTTGTGGAACCAGGTATTGAACTCAGGTCCTTGTGTTGGCCAGGCAAACACTTATTCTACTGAGCTATCTCCCTGGCCCCAATATATTGACAATTATTAACTTCACTTATGAATTCTATATAAGAGAGAATTAATGTACATTCTAGAGAAAAGTTCTTTGTCTGAGAGACAATTGGCTATTTTATTTTTTCCCAGTTGGTGTATTGTCTTTCGCTCTGTTAGTGCTTATTTTTAATATGCAAATCTTTTTAATAAGATGAGGTCCATGCTGTTGATGCTTTGAAGTACTTTCACGTGGTTTGGGTTTTATTCATGAAGTTTCTGCCTATCTCTATGTCTTCCAAGATTTCTACTTACTTTCTCTTCCAGTGGTATTAGTGTTTCTGTTTTAATGTTTATATCTTTGATTAATGTTAACTTTAGTTTAATGCATGGTGATAGACATGGACGTATTTTTAGATTTCAGCTTCTGGAAAGTCAGCTTTTCCAGCATCATTTGTTAAAGAGGCTATATTTCTTCTAGTGGACATGTCTGGCTCCTTTGTCAAAGATAAACTGTCTCTGTCTGAGTGTGTTTGAAGTTGTGTCTGCAGGTTTTATTTTTATTTATTTATTTATTTTTGATCTTTGATTTTTATTTATTTATTTTTTCGTGGAACCAAGAATTGAACTCAGGACCTTGTGCTTGCCAGGGAAGCACTTATTCCGCTGAGCCATCTCCCTGGCCCCAGCATTTTCTTTTTTTCTTTTTTTTTTTTTGTGGAACCAGGGATTGAACTCAGGCCCTTGTGCATACCAGGGAAGCACTTACTGTACTAAGCCATCTCCCTGGCCTGCAGATTTTACTCTGTACCACTCATTTTCAGGTTTGTTTTATTTGCCAGTACCATGCCGATTTTATCACAGTAGCTTTGTAGAACAATTTGAAGTCAAAGATGCCTCCTGCCTTGCCTTTACTGCCCAGAATTGATTTGTTATTCTAGGATATTTCTGGCTCCAAATGAGTTTTAGGAGTGACTCCTTTAGTTTTGTGAAGTTTGATTGCAGTTGCACTAAATCTGTATAACAATTTTGGCAATA
>NW_004524713.1:2451202-2463351 GCF_000260255.1 Octodon degus | reverse complement strand
GGCCCATAATAAAGAATTTTTAAAGAGATTTTTGAGAACAAACCTTCCTTGAGAACAAAATTTTGGAATCTGTGTTTTTAGACTAGCAATAATGGACTTAAAAATTAAGAAACTTTAAAATCTAAGCTTAGCACAGGATAGTGGTCACAAAGATCAAGTGAATTGATATCACAAAAATAGTTTAGAAATTAGAGCCATCCCATCCTCAGAAACATTGACCATGTTTAGATGAAAGCATATATAAAGGCGCATTACACCTCAAATGCCTGTTCTCACTGTTTGCAACCAGTCAATTAGCACCACATATAATGTCAGAAGATATAAAGAGGCTTTCCTAGTTAAGTTCAAGAAAGAGAACTGGGATGTACAGTGAAGGGGCACTGCAGAGAACAGAGGAGGAAACAGGACTACATTACCTAATAATGTGCCATGTGAGTCACGTTCACATTACGGGGACAAGCAACCCAGTCACTCACAATGTAAGGAGGACAAGTTTACCTGGAAGGAATAAACTTTGGCAAGCTCTCTAATTCCTTTTTCGCACACAAAGTGCTAAGTATAACTAAAACTTGAATGAAAACCTCTACCCTAACAATAAAACACAATGCAAAGAAATTGTAAATGTTGGAGAATTCTTGAAACAAGAAGTATAATCAATATCATTGTAATACACAAAATTACATTTCAAAATAACATTGATTGTTTGCACATAATCGTGATTGCACCAAATGCTGCATTGGCGTTAATCCTCTAAACACTTCCTTTTGTTTTGGTCACACGTCTCCCACTGTTCTTATCATTTACTGAAGCAGTTCTTGGGGTCCTTTTGTGGGGAGATCCTTAGTTGCACTCTCATGAGTGCCTTAGAGTCCAAATCAATTCAAACCTTTTGCTTCTGTTGGTTGTTCTGATTTCAAGGAAGAGCCAGAGTCACAAGGGGCAAGAACTGAGAGACACAGACAGCCCTAAGATTTTAGCACCGTGTGTATCCATTAGATGACACTCAGCATCTATATCCAGTGTATTTTTATCATGCCCTTGAAAATACCAAAATATACTTTAAAAAGTGCTTTAGAGAGTGAAAAACTGATGATATAACTATGTTGAAACTGGGGTGTGTGTGTGTGTGTGTGTGTGCGCGCATGCATGCGTGTGCATGTTTGTGTATTTGGGGGCATGTTTTGAGAAGATAAATGACAATATCTTTTACTATAAGTATTTCTTATTGAAATATTACTGTAGTTTTTATTAGCTCTGGTGCAAATGAAAATACTAAGTCTATGAAAAGAAAACCAAAGGTGAATCAGGGGAAATGCTTTCATTTTTCCCCATTCAATAGGATTATCTCATGGGGTTTGTCATAAATTTTTTTTCAGATTAAGCAAACTTTGTTCAAACCTATTTTTAATAAAGATTTTGTTATGACTAGATTTGGGCTTTTGTGAAAATCTTTGTCTCAGTGTATTAAGAGGATCATATGATTTTTTGGTTTTGCTTCTCTTTATGTAATAAACTACCTTTACTAACTTACATATTTTGAGGTGTCTTTGAATCGCTGGGATGAAGGCAGCTGACTAATTATGTTTGATTTTTTTTTATGACCTGCCTTCTGTTTACTAGTATTTTTTGAACATTTTCATGTCTGTGTTCACTAAGGCAGTTGGCCTGCAGTTTTACTTTTTGTTTTATAGTTCTTGTTGGGTTTTGGTACTATGCTAATGCTAATATGAAGGAATAAGTCTGGAGTGTTCCTTCCTGTACAATTTCGTGGAAGACTTTCAGTATTACTAGTACTAGATCTTACCGGAAGTTCAGGTAGAACTGTACAGTAAGTCCACCCGGTCCAGGGCTTTTCTTGCTTCATACAGTTTTTTATTACTGTTTCTATTTCATTGACAATTCTATTTTATTACTTGATTGAATGATTTTATGTCTCTTGGTTGAGATTTCATAGCATATTTCTATGAGAATGTCCTGTTTCCCCTGGATTCACCAATTTTTTGAAAATAGCTTTTAAACATTGTTTCTCATATTATCTGGATATCTTCTGTGCTATGATTCATATTTTTTAAAATTTCAAATGACATTGATTTTTTTCTTTCTTTTTGTAAGTTTGGTTAAGATTTCAATTTTTTACCTTTTAAAAATATCAATTATTTGATTTATTGATTTTTTTGTGTTGCTTTTTCTCATTTTCATGATTTTGCTCTAGTTTTATAAATTTTTCCTTCAGTAGTTTTAAATTTAGACTTGGGAAAATATTTCTAGAACCTTGAAATATATCATCAGTTTACTTATTTGGGATTATTCTGTTGTTTTAATCCTTGCTTTTACAGCTAAAAAAATTCCTTTCAGAATTTTTTTATTGTATGTCATATGCTTTGAAATATATGTCATGTAAAGTGTCTGAGAAATAAGAGCATAAGACTAAATGTTCAACTTTCATTGGGGAAGAACAATAGAAACACATATGGAATATACAAAAGAGATAGCACATAGCATTTGAAATATGAAAGGGCTACATATGATGGAAAACGTGTTCTAGTCAGGGAGATAGCTCAGTAGAATAAGCACTTGCCTGGCAAGCATGAGGTCCTGAGTTCAGTCCTTGGTACCACCAAAAAAAAAAAAAAAAAGGAAAAGAAAAGTAAAGTAAACTTGTTCTAATGACAGGATAGCTAAGATTGGAGACCTTTGCCTTTGCATACACATAACTCTGACACTAAGCAGAATTCAAAGCAAACATAACAGTGTGTAAAAGTATAAAGAATAGAGTTTTCTTAAGAACTAAGTGTGTCTTTGAGCTTCTTCAAGTTCAAGAAATGAAGGGAAAAATATATATAAAAGACACCAAGCTATAATGTGGAGACATTCCAAGAATTTGAGCTCAGATCATGAGTGTGTACGTGTGTGTGTGTGTGTGTGTGTGTGTGTGATAAAAAATTACATTTCTCAGTTATTTTTAAAAATGAGAAAATATTGTTACAAAAGCAACAATTTATAACAAATGAGACATTATTCAAATACACTAAAAATGATTTTGATTTTTGTCCAGTAAGCCATTATGATAGACACCTACCACAGATGCTGTGTTTTGGTACACAGAGCTCCAGTCATGAAGAGTGAAATCTGCATGAGATCTGTAACAGAAAGACTCCACGCTCATTAAATAACATGCAGAATGATATGTCTGAGCATCTATGACTATGCCTGTGGTGGTGAAGCAGAGAAGATATGAAGGACAGAGACAGACATCAACAGAGACAGAAATTTAGACGTTGTTAGGGGCTCATGGAATCTAAATGTTAAAAACTTTTCCTTTCCTCTATCATCACATTTTCCAATTGAGACACAGGAAATTCTACAATTCTGCTGCAAAGTAAGACACAATGTTTCCTTCAGTAAAATGGATAGGACTTAGAGAAATATTTTTGCTCGTCACATAAAGGAACTTGTTAGTCTTCTGAAATGTGGAATAAGGTCAACTCACTTGTCTTTATTATTGTCTGAATTTTATTACATTGAAAGAACAGTTAAACATGCAGCTTTTCTCAATAAATTTTTAAATGGAATAAAATATATGACAATCTCTATAGTTCATATGATACAGCAGTGTGTTCAAGGAAATGGTATTCCCTCCATCCGGAAAACCTGAGTTTCTACCTTACTGTTTTCTGCTTTTCTGGCTCATTGCCACCTTTGCTGGTGTGGTGGTATACATCCCCCCAAAAGCAGGCCTTATCCATGAGATACTGCATCTTTACCAACAGGCTTTCCAAACACATTTTTTATTTCCTTGCATTGTATATTTCACCATAAGAATAAATATTGATTTCCTATGAGTTGACAAAAAAATGGAAATTTCCTACTGAGAGCAAGAAATGTCTGTGATGCTCATAGTGAATGTCAGGGATGCTAAAGGGAAAAGATGCACATTTCAATGTATAGAATCATCTTGCACAAACACACAATGTGGTAGCTATTTTTAATTATAAAAATAGTAGAAACAGCCACTCAGAACCAAAAATTTATAAAGCACTTGCTATGTAGAAAAAAACATAAGCTAATCACCAAATACCTACTCTGCACTGAATCTTAGACAATTCCTGGGGTAAACAGTGAACAATCCGCCCATCACAGTTGCAGAAAAGATAAGAGAAATTTAAGTACCAGTTCGGCCATAGAGAATATGGTTAAGTTTCCAGAACCTGAAGAAAACCTAAATACAGATGCAGATTTCTCTCAGTGTTCACTCAGTTTTCCACTGATCATTACTAACTACTTCCTGCCAAGCTGGTATCCATAAGATGAGGGAGAACTTGAAAGACACCTCCAAAGCTGGAAAATTCTGCTACAGCAATAAGAGGCCTAGAAAGCATTCTGCCTACATCATTGCTGATTAATCCTTGTCTCCACTTTCACTGGCCTCATAGGGAGCTAACTGCAACTTTAAATATTGATATCCAGGCTCATATATCACAGAGCTGAGAGAATGACAGTTTCAGTGCATAATGGCTAAAGCTTTCTACAATAATCAGATATTCAATAATTCATGAAAATATTTCCCCCCAAATCAAATTGGAAGCTATTTTATGTAATATATTATTTAAAATTCAATATTATAATGCACACAACTTCTCAGCCAGGGGAGGACCGTTTCAAAATGCGATTATGTGTGGGCTCCATTTAAAAGTGACAATTTTACTTTTCATTTGTTTAACAGCTTAAGCGGAGGAGCTCAACTGGAACTAAGTCATCTGACAATGAAACCAGGGTGGCCACAAGCAACACTGAAGAGTGACATGAGATCCTAAATATGCATACACATTTGAATGGAAATGACGTGCGCATTGTGGTGAAAATCTTAATTTGTTCAGTCCTGTGTCAGCTTGCTTCCAAATCATCTTTTCCAAATTAACTATAATTTGTTATTATTGAGAGAGAAATTGTGACATATTAAATCTAACAGGCAAGATACCTTCACCCTACCCAGGGGCACAGCCATCCCCTGCTTCGAAGCTGTACTTGATGAAGATTCCTTAAGGCAATCTGTGGGACAATTGTCCCATAAAAACAAGGTTCTGGGTTAAATTTTCTCCTTTTTAAAAAAATGTATTTGGTTGTTATAGGCTCACTATGCAGCTCAAACTCATGGTGATCCTCCTGCTTTCAGCATCCCCAGTGCTGGGATTATAGGCATGCACCACCAAGCCTGGACTCTGGTCAGTTCAGCCTGCCCGGAGGGGAGGGTTGGCATGGCATGTGGTGCCCAGGATGGAGCCATCGACCCTGAGCTTGCCTAAGCTTGCCCACGCAGGTTCTTTAGTCCAGTGAGCTATCTCACAGGCCCCCATTTTCTCCTTCTTGAAGATACACTTTGTCTTTTCCCTTGCCTATAAGAAGCATTCATTCAAGGGATACAAGAGCACGTGTAAGCCTTTCCTGAATTTACCAAGCACTGCTTGCCCTTTTCTTGAATACCTCTAACATACATTATTTGAAAAAAAAAATCATTCCACCAGCTTCCACAGGGCTGATCATACATCTATGTCAAGGACTGTAAACAAATCTTTTCTCTATTAAATTCTATAACACCATTGCAAGCCCAAAGTTACAGCTGAGAATAGAGTCTTGGTAGCATTCAATGAGTTGTTTAAGGATACAAAGCAGGAAGTGGTAATAGTACGGACATATTCTGTTTGCTTTACCATTGCCCTTAAACAGACAATGGTGTCTGCTACGTAATGTGTGTAACCAAGACTTCACATTCATTAAGTGCCTGAATCAATAAATATTTTTTTGCAGTCTCCTGTGTATAACTTTTGACATTTTCTTTCCATGTAAGCAACATGGTTGGCAAAGGCCAGCATAATGATATTATTAAGTGTATAAAAATAGAAGCATGGGGTTTTAGAATGATCGCTGAATTTGCACATCTGTAGACCAGCTAATTTTGGCTTACCATTAGTGACTCTATGACCTTACACAAGGCTACTGTTTTTTCCTGAATCTCATCTATAGTAACTTCACATTACTGTATAATAGGCAACCTCCCCTATAATGTAGTTTAGAGTTGTAGTCAGCAATGCATGCCCTGGAGTCTGAAGTCAAAGGCAAAGTTTAGACTTCTGATCTGATCTGTAGCATACTGGAAAAATTACTTCATATCTGTGTGTGCCATGTTCCCCAGAAACATAAAGTATATTAGCACCAACATAATGTGACTATAAATTTCAGATGGTTTCCTAAACATAAATCGTAAGAGGAGCACCCACTACAGAACAAGCTCCTGATCAATTTTACCTCTCATTTTTATATACCTTTCATTGGCATAAAATTTCACATGTATTATATCTACAGGGGATTTTATTTCACCAGTTTCAAAACACTACTTAAGTCTATTGTTCTTCTATTTATGAAAATATATTTTTAATTTATTTTCTCCAAATAGCAGTGTTAATTGATTATTCCTACAACATTTTAAACAATTCATTATCAGTAGCAAGAATGTGGCTTAGAATATTTTGACTGGAAAGGGAAAACATCATTCTCAATGAAAGAATGTTATCAAAGACAGGTATAAACTCAGTTATGCAGGAAGGCAGTGAAAATAATTAAAACCTGTTGAATGGAGTGATTAAAGAGAGTACAAATGAATCTGAAATTTGACCAGAGTCATAATAAAGAATGGGAATAATGAAAGTGATTTAAAAATGTGAAAAGGAGGGGCTTACTTCTTATATTTTTCTACCCTCATTTCACCAAATAATGATGAGTTAGAACATTGGATTATTTGTTGCAATGCTCTATGGCTCTAAGAAAAGTAATGGGAAACTGTATCCATATGAAATTGTCACATCACCCAATTTGTGTTGTCTATTCTGATTAAATAGTATAGTTTGACATTTTTTGTGTGCTTGGGGTGAGGTGGGACTCTTTCTCCATTCCAGAGTTAGATGACGGAATTTAACCAAGTCAGATCACCTGACACATCTCCCTCTCAGCAATGGCTCTCACTCACAACACCAACTCACCACCAACCCTGTTGACCTCCTTTTCTCATGGTTATGTTCTTTCAAATGATAATGGAATGCATGAATTAAAATATTATGAAACAAAGCCTTCCTTTCTCCATAAGACTCCATTAGCATAATGAGATATGCAAATTTTGATTGTAAAGTCACCTAAGCTACAACAGCCCTAGTTTTTCTTGCAACAAGAAATAGCATGTTGAAAAGAGTGGAGTGGACTGATGCAGAAGGTACAAAAACAAGGAAAAGAAATAAAATCAAAGGGCTGGAGAGATGGCTTAGTGGAATAAGTGCTTCCCTGGCAAGGGCAAGGGCCTAAGTTCAATCCCTGGTTCTAAAAATAAAATAAAGAAAGAAAAAAAAAAAAAAGAAAGAAAATCATTTATTTTTGCCACACTGTGGATTGAACTTGGGACTTTGCCCTTGCCAGGCAAGCACTTGCACCACTAATCTATAGCCCCAGCCCCAAGAAATAAAATCTTGAATGGATGATAAAGGAGAACGCTGCCCACTCTTTGCTAGAACTTAAAATGGTATTATCCACAGTATATCTCAGAAATCCAAATAAATTCAGTGTAAAAAGTATACAATACACTCAATCAACCATCCATAATGTAATGGTTGATACACTGTGTCAACTTGAGAAGTTTCAAAGTGCACCTAAGTGACGCAGCAGGGGATCAGGGTCCTCAGTTTGCTCACATCATGAGCCTGTGTAAGAGGAGGGCAGGAGATGGTGTGAGTGCTACACACACCCTAGGGAGGGGGGATTGCAGCCTGCTTACAATGCAGGGGAAGAAAATAGGCTTGTCTCCCAGCTTTTATGCTCTCCCCGCTTTTGCTGTCTCTGACACCTTGAACTGATGCTTCTGCCATGTGCCACCCTACCTTAAAGCTAGCTGATTATGAACTGAAACCCTCACAAGCAGTGATCTAAGTAAACCTCTGCTTCCTTAATTTTAGGTCTTGAATATTTTGTCTCAGCAATGAGAGAAAAAATAAATACACACACACACACACACACACACACACACACACACACACACACAGTATAATATAAAGGCCAAAGATATTTTTACATATAAGATTGCCACTAAATGTAAAATTCATTTCCTTCTTTCTATTCTTTTGTTATCAGCTTTCTCCTCCAGGAATGTCTTGAGTAGCTACACTATGCCAAAAACTATTATGCCTTCTAAAACACTAAATGATCAACAAGTAAGACATCTTCTCTGTTTTCCCTGAATTTATGGTACATCGGGAGACATTTTACCTCATGTAATAATACAGATTGCTCATGACAAAGTACTTGCATGTTACACATGGAAGCCTGTTGGATAATAGGAGATAGATTTATAAAGTAAATTGTGTGCATCTGTGTTTGAGTGAAATAGAGGAATGTAAGAGTATATGTTCTGGTGAGAAAAAAATTATATATATATATATATATATATATATATATATATATATATATATATGTCAAGATTTGAGAGTGAAAGGCAAAGTCAGCGAGAGGAGATCCATGACTACATTTTGTGTGTACAGCAAGCCTAAGTATGGTATGAACTTATTCATACCCTAAATGAATTGTGCATCAGCAGAGAAATTGAGTATAAAGCAGCAATCAGGAATCAGAGTAGGCTGTATTAAGTGGTGTCACTTCATTTTGCAGCACAATAAGAGACCCATGCATGGTTTTAAAATGCAGAAGGGTGTAAGTGTATTTGTGTGTAGAAAATCCATCCCTGTAGCTTTAGATGGGAAAGCATAGAGGACTCATTATAGACATCAACATGGATCTGAAGCTGAAGTGTCTGGTGTAATGTAAAATGTTCAAGGTGCTATTTCCAAAGTACATGCCTGAGGGTATTAGGGAGTTTTGACTTGGGAAAAAAATAGAAGAACCCTCAAGAGGACCTACAAGCTCTTCTTCAGGGTCTGATGCATTTGGTTGTGAGATGGAGTTATTTATCTTGGTCTCAAGAAACACAATCAGGACCTTAGACAGAAATCATAGAAAAGGTTAATATAACCTAAAAGCCTTAAGTGCTTGAAGACCTGACAGGAGGGTCTCAACCCAGCTTCTTGGTTCTTTGTGACCAAAAAGAATTCCAGAACAAGTCACAAGGTGAGAGCAAAGAAAGCCAGTGTACTATAAAGGTAAGGTGGACATTTAACAGTCAAGTGGCCACTGATGTGGGGAGGAGAACTGTGGAAAAAGACTGGCTATCTGCTTTGACAGGGTATTTTTAAATTATGGGTATAAACATACATGATAGCTATGAGTTTTTTCAGGAAATAAGAATAATAGGAAATAGGTAACCTGTTATTTAAATGTTAATATGGCTGGTTTTTGGTGTCATGTGTGAAGCATGGAGTAAATTCTGTCTTTTGGAAATGAAATTGCACTAAAATGAGATTATAAATAAGGTAATTTGCAGTCACTCACATGCCCTTACACTGTCAGTGTGTTTGGGTACCCTCCTCCTCATACAAATACAATATCTGGGGGCTAATTTTCTTGGACTAATCACAGAGCAGAAGCATCCTTCTTGTTGCCTTGCCCCTGAACTGTTCACCCACCACTTACCCTCCTGTTGCACAAGCTAACTGCCATTATACCTGTGTCCTAACAGCAATCTTCCTGTTGCGCATAGTAATGTACTACTTCTTGTCACCCTTTCATTCTTTTAATAGCCATCTTGCATCTTTGCCTTGTACATTGTCATGAAATCTCCATGCAAAAGAAGACAACATCCTCTGTTTACTAATCCAAAGTTTTGCAAGAATATCTTGAACCAAATGTGCAAGAGTTGAACTAAAGTTTTTCTCTGTTAGGAAATGAAGCAGTCCTTTCTGCCAGGGTAGGTAGGGATCTGTTTTCCACACTGAAGATGACCAGTTCCTTCAGGATTGGGAGTCAAAAAGCCCCTTAGGTGCTTCTCTCAAAGCTATCAGCATCTGTGATATTTTTATTTTAAAATATTATGCTTGTAGACACTCATCTGGCCCATTGGAGACCGAAGAGAAGCTGAGTCTCCCCTTTCTCCTATGTAGCGTGGAGAGGAGCATTGTCTGTCTATCCTTTGCCACACTTTCCCCCCTTGCTTCCTTTAACGTCTTTTTGGGCACAAAGGATGAACTGGGACCAGCAGCCTCTTTGTTTATTTTCCTCCCATCATGCTTTGCAACTGCACAGCTCTGTCAGGAGGTTCAGTTTAGTCCATATCATTGTACCTTGGGATGCTTCCACCACTCTAGAAGCTGAAAAAGAGGTGGGAACCTTATCCTAATATGGCAGCTTTCAGGGAAGGGACTGGCACTCTTAATAACATATGCAGCCCTCCCAAGCTGCTCTGAGGCATGATGAACACAGCTAGCTCTCCTGAACATTCCCTGGTTTCAGCAGCTCATTTTCAGTGCCAAGGTGCCATCTGTCACACAGCTCAAAGGTTCTACTCATGTGCTTCAGTGACAGCCATGACTGTCCTAGACACTCCACAGGGGCTCTCAAAAATGCCTACCCTTACTGCAGCAGGCTCACATTCAAACTAAGTGATAAAATGAAATTTGAACCAATCATTACCCTTGGGTAGGAAGACATGAGTTTCAGCCAATTTGAACCAATCAGCAGGTTTGCAAGTTTACAACGATCAGCAGGCGTACATTCGGCCAATCACAAGTCTGCAGGTGCTATATAAGCAGCACTTCCCTTATTCTTAGGTGGTTAGCCCAAAATATTTCCTCCTGTTGTATCAACCCCCTTGTGCTACCACACAGTTTGTGCTCATACAAAACTTGACCTTGAGTATTCTCACTTGTTTACATTCTTACAAAAACTAGGTAATGGTTAAATTATCTCATTGTTGTCATTATTATACAAATACTGAGACTGAAGGTGAACATCTTTACATAAGTGTATTTTACATTATTTTACATCTTTGGTGATGTTCCTGCTCACATCAAATTTTTATCAAGTATTCTTTTGAGTTACTTGTCTTACTGGTTAATGATTTTTGATACACTTTCTGCAATGAGAATATTAACTTTCAGCTGATGCTCTCTTGAGTTTGTGGACTGTCACTAAATGGTCTCTTGATAAATGGGAATTATTTTAATTTTCATTTTAATGTTGTTGAATAATCTGTTTTATTTTTTTCTTTTCAAGAAAACAGTTCAGTCTCCTTTAAAATGCTGCTGCGTAGGCAGTTATAAAGACACTTCGGTATGATTTTTTTTGAGTGAATTTAGAATTCTATATTTCTGGGGCCAGGGAGATGGCTCAGTCAAATAAGTGCTTCCCTGGCAAGCACAAAGGCCTGAGTTCAAACCCTGGTTCTGCCAAAAAAAAAGAATTCTATATTTCTGTAGTTCGTATCTAAATCTTTGACTCATCTGTATTAATTTTTAATAGTCAAGTAGATAAAAAATAATACAGTACAATAATATGTATGTAATATGTGCATAATGTATATAGGTGCATAGACTGTAACAGCTTTTATTCTTTTATCATTATAGTCAAAATTAATAATAAAATATTTTAACTGATGAACATTTGGATTGTTTCTACTTTTTGGTAACAATGAATAAAATTTTTATGAACATTGGTACACATATTTTTATGTGAGCATATGTCCTTATTTCTATGTGGTGAGTACATTGCTACACCATAAAGATTTTTCTGTTTCTTTCTTTTTTATTTTGGTTTACATACTGCCTTATTAGTTTTTGTAATTAAATCCCCATAGACTGACTTTCTATGTTTAACACAGTGAGGCACCACTGCAAAAATTTTAAAAATACAACATTTCTAGACCAATATTTGTATGAATTTCTTTACAATGTAAATTTGATGGGATAAAATGTAAATATCTCATGGATCTGCAATCAAGCAAAGCTCCACTGGTGGCAAGATAGCAGTATCCAAGACCAAAGAAACAGAAAAATCAGAAGCAGAAGCAGAAGCAGTAGAAAAGGAGGAGGAGGAGGGCGAGGAGGAGGAGGAGGAGGAAGAAGAATAGGAAAAGGAAGAAGAGGAAGAGGAAAAAGAGGAAGAGGAAGAAGAAGAAAGAAGAAGAAGAAGAAGAAGAAGAAGAAGAAGAAGAAGAAGAAGAAGAA
>NW_004524713.1:2446588-2451102 GCF_000260255.1 Octodon degus | reverse complement strand
GAAAGAAGAAGAAGAAGAAGAAGAAGAAGAAGAAGAAGAAGAAGAAGAAGAAGAAGAAGAAGAAGAAGAAGAAGAAGAAGAAGAAGAAGAAGAAAGAAGAAGACTGCCTTTACCTCTCTCCCAGTTCTCTTTATTGCCAGAGGGAGGAAACTTACAATTCTGGTACTGTGCCTCAGATCATTGGGGCACTTATGTCCCAAGGACTACTCCACATTGAAACTTTTACTGGCAAGGAGCACCCCCTTCCTCACTCTGGTATCTCTACCTCTGACATTGACTGCCTACATCCAACTCCGACCCACACACCTCGGTTCTCACAGGCTTGCTGCCTCTTGGTCTGGGAGTTCCTGCCTTATTCTCCTTTTCTCTTTCTTGCAAATCATGGCCTGTTTTAGGACTCCCCCTGTCCCAGATCATTCTTGTGAGCTCAACAGGATGTCTCTCTGTCCTCTGGTTAATGATCCACTGGACTGGTGGACATTCCTTGCTCTGTCGTACAGCAACAAAGAGAGACAACTCCCTTTGTGATTGTGGACTGGCTTTGGGCTTTGGCTCATCTTTAATTTGGCCACCTTTAATTTGGGAATATTTCTTCCCAACCTTCAAAGCAAACACCACTTGGTGGCCTCTTATGTAACTTAAAAACCTTGAGTCCCTGGGAGATCTTAAATCCTAAACAGTAATCTTTTACTGCCAGAAGGTTTAGCCTCAATATAAATTTGACAATGCAGCATGGGCCTGACGATATCAATATTCTTCGGGACCTGGAAAACTTCTGCTATTGCAATGGCAAATTGGCAGAGATCCCTTATGTATCAGCCTTCATGGCTTTCAGAGTGCACTCCTCCTTCTTCAGTCATGTTGGGCAACCCAAATACTTTCGACTCACTCGGCACTGCCAGAACCCTCTCACCTGATCCTCTACCCTATGCCTCTCCAGACCCACTTGATGCTATTCTTCCTGTTCACCCCTCCTCCAGACCCTCAAGCCTGGCTTCCTCTATCTCTTCAGCCAGATCCCCCTGCATGATCTCGATCTCACCCCCAACCTCATTACCTCCAATTTCTCCTTCTCTGCTCCTCCACTGCCATTTTCTCCTGCTGCACACTGTACTAGGTCTCACCCCACCTACCCCCCCACCATCTTGCAGTCAGTTTTCCCCACCATCTTGCACTCCACCACCACTTTCCCAGCCCCAACTTCTTCTCCCACTCTGGGAACAGGCTGGTACGGAGGTGCCGGTTTGCATCCATGTCCCTTTCACACTTTCTGTTCTATCCCAGACTTCTTATAGGTTAGGCTCTTTCTCTGTAGATCCCCATAACTATACAAGGAGGCTCCAATGCATCATTAATTCCTATGTTCTCCACATTAAAGATCTAGATATTATCCTCAACTCTATCTTGTCCTCCCAGCTTTACTAGACTGTTCAGGTGGGAGCAGATGAGAGACATCACACTGACCCTAAGCACCCTGAAGATGCAGCTGTGTTTCCAGATGCTGAGCTCCACTGGGACTGTCAGGGACCCACTGGCTCAGCCCGCATGGACACCATAGCTGCCTACCTGATTGTAGGACTTAGGAAAATTTCACACAAGGACACCAACTACCAGAAACTCCATGAACTAACCCAACACCCTGAGGAAAACATCACTCCTCACCTACTGACACCATAATCAAGTATATCACTGTTAACCTTCAGTACCCTAAGGGAATGACCATTATTAACTTCCACCTCTTTTCCCAAACTGAAAAAGACAGATTGTGGTTCTCAGACCCTACAGGAAGACCTACTTAATCTGGCTATTCCTCTTTAACAAGAGAGAGGAACAATTAAAGAAGGATAAAGAGCAACATGTTCTACTTAAATGTAATTCTTCGCAGCAGCACTCGGCACTGAGGGTTCCTATCAGAACCAAACGTAGAAAAAAAAAAAAAAAAGAACCAAACATAGACAACATCTGAGCCCTTTTCAGAACATACTTGAAGTGCAACAAAGAAGAAAAGTGGGCATGAGCCTGCCCCAACCTGCAGCTACCACCAGGACCTTGTCCTATCTGCAACCTTGAGTGTAACTAAAAGTGTGACTTCCCTGTCTATGAGAGAGCAGGTAAGTCATCCAGTTCCCTGCCTTATAGGAGATCTCACCACAGCCACTGAACTCATTGCTCACTGACCTGCTTAGTCTCACAGCTGAAGAGGATTGACAGGACTTGGATTCCATGGCCTCTTTTGAGTTATCTTTCTCTGAACCCCAAGTTTTATTGGACGTCTCAGGTAGGACACTCTTTTCTTACTGATGGGGGGGCACAGATAATATTACACAACCCCTCCAGACAGGGCTCCTCTCCTGCTGATTCAACATACTTGACCTGATCAGGGAGATAGTTCAGTGGCATAAGTGGCTGTCAGGCAAGCGTAAGGTCCTAAATTCCAACCCTGGCACAAAACAAGCAAAAAAACAAAAAACAACAAAAAATAAAGAAAAACCCTAAACCAAACAAAACAAAACCCTATTCTTTACTCATAATTTGCTTGTCATCCTAACTTTCCCCTGACCCCTCTTGGGCAGGGATGTTTTCCAAAACTCTTCCTCTCTGTCACCAATCCATGGCACTTATCCTCCCAACGAAACCTCTGTGTGCCATCAGTTCATCCTTTTCTTCCTCTTTTCCTTGTCAATCTTATACCCCTTGTCCCACTTATGCCACCCTTGAGCTGGGGAGATAGCTCAGTGGATAAGCACTTACCTGGCAAGTGCAAGGGCCTGAGTTCAATCCCCAGATCCCCCCCAAAAAAGAAAAAAAAATTATTCATGCTACTCACACTAACCCTGTACCAGTCTACTTCAGGGACCCCTCAACTTCTCCCTAAGTTTCTAAATCCCAAACATTACCTACCCAGTGGTTTTATTAAAATTGCCCATTCATCTTATAATGCCCCTAATTGTTCCTGTACTCAAACATTATGGTTCCTGTTCACCTGTTTTCCTCCCTCTCTTGGGCCCTCTAATCATAATAATAGTCCTACCACTCATAGCACCCTGTCTTCTAAAACTTTTTTTGAGATTTCTCCAATCCAGAATATGAGCTTCCACCACCAATGAGCTTCTCTTCCTGGTCAAGACCCTGAAAACAGCTTCCACATGGGCCTGAGTTGTCCTTCCAACAACCATACCAGCCCCTACCACATGTTCTCTGTCAGCAGAAAGTAGTGAGAGAGTGTTGTCAACATTTTAACAACAAGAAAACCAGGAATGATGGGTTTGTGCCTGTGCAGAGATCCACTGGGACATCAAAACCGCAAGTCAGCCTGCATGGGGATCCAACACCAAAGACAAACTGCTCCTAGACTGACTTCCACTTCTTACCTCTGGTTAATCTCAAATTTCCTCTTTTGTTTTTGTGTGCAAGCCAAATCTTCCCCAAACAGATGTCATTAATAGATAGTATGATTCAAAAAGCTCCACCCCAAAAGCAGCCCAAGAGATGCTTTGTCCTCCTGCCTCCTCCTCAGGGGTCCTTGCTTCTCTTCAGAAGTCCAACTGAACTGAGCAACAAGGGATTTATTTACTTTTCTCCCACTTCTCTTTTGCTCCAGAGAAAGGAGAGAAAGAAGAAGAAGAAGAAGACAGGGAAAGGAGACTTGCATTATTTCTCTTAGATTTGCTCTGAAGATTTACTTGTCCTTTTAGCTTTGATTTTTAGGCCCATGATCAATTCTGAATTCCTTTTTCATGATTGAAGTTAGGATTTAGATAACTTTGTATTTATTTGGGTTTTTTGCATATATATCTTTAATTTTTCTAAAACAATTCTGGGAAATACCATCCTTTTTAAAATTATATTGTTTTTGCAAAGTTATTGAATTGTATTTCTAATCATGTTCTAATATCTGGTAATGTTTCTATCTCATGAACAATGCCATATTATCTTTTTTAATATGACTAATATTTAAGTTTTTGAAGCTGAAAAAAACTTAACAGCAGGTACTGCAAATATTGCAAATCTACTAATTATTCTCTTTAAAAAATATTTTCCTGAGACTTATCTACATAAATTTAGACATATCTTGTCAATTTCTATTTAAAGCCTTTCTGCAATTGATATTATACTGCATTGAAACTAAATTTGGATTTGAAAGGTCTTAATTCAAATGTCTGATCCATTAACACAAGATGTTTGCCATATATTTAGTTTCTTTTTTAGAAATTAGTCCTTTGATTTGTTGTCTGTCATAAAATCTTAGAATGTGTGTTAGTCCAAATCCATTCTGGAAAGCTGAACCAAGAAGAGATATTTATGGGAAGGATTAAAGGGAAGATGTTGGTCAATAAAAGTAGTACTACAGTTACATAGGAAGAGTGAGTTTCACTGTGAAAAAGTACAATAAATGAGAACAATAATGTGCTATATATTCAAATAAGAAGAGAGAATTATGAAATATTGATCATAAAAAATGAAACAAACTTAATATGATTGAAAAGGTAATTTCACTGATTTTTTACATATAT
>NW_004524713.1:2431207-2439438 GCF_000260255.1 Octodon degus | reverse complement strand
GAATAAATATATGAAAAAATGTTCCACATCATTAGCCATTCGTGAAATGCAAATTAAAACCACACTGAGATATCATCTTACCCCAGAAAGAATGGCTATCATAAAGAAATCACCCAACAAAAATGTTGGAGAGGCTGTGGGGAAAAAGGAACCCTTCTCCACTGGTGGTGGGAATGTAGACTGGTGCAACCGTTATGGAAATCAGTATGGAGAATCCTTAGAAAAGTTGGACTGGAAATCCCCTTTAAACCAGCTATTCCTCTACTGGGAATTTTCCCAGAGGATCTGAAAACATCATATCATAGTGATATATGTGTGTCTATGTTTATAGCAGCACAATTTGTGATAGCCAAATCTTGGAAAATACCAAGATGCCCATCACCTGTTGAAAAAGATGTGGCATTTTTACACAATGGAGTATTATTCAGCTATTAAGAATGATAAACTGCAAGCTTTTATATTGAAGTGGAGGCCACTTGAACATATAGTCATAAGTGAAATAAACCATACACACATGTGTAACTATCATATAGTCTCCCTAGTATAAGAACTCCAAAGAAGAAATACAATTAGAAAGATAAAATACAAGTAAAAGGATAGAAGGATCTCAAGGACTAACTATTCAAGAGAGGGAAAGGAGAAGAGCTAGGAAAAATGACAATGTCAAGCCATACAGTTATAAGTGAAAGATGAGCAAGGCAATGATCCTAAGAGTATTCAGAAGATTTTTTAATCTAGCAGTTAATTGGAAAGATTCTCACCCTGACTAACTATTTATGCTACTTCACTGCAGATGGTAATTTGTAATAGTAGTTTCATGTTTGAAGTGCCTGTCATTCTGGTATTTTGAATATGGGATGCTTGTCATGACATGTCAGTTACTGCTAAGATGTCTCTCAGGTAGGTGGATGTTCAAGAAGAAGGGGGTGGTGAATGAAAGGAAGAGATAGGAAAAGGAATATTGTGGGACTGTCCTGCTTCAACTTTGTATATGGTGATATTTTTGGACTTATGTGCAAACATGAGAAGTATAGAATTCTTTATCATATTTTTAAAATATAATGTAATTTTTAAATGTTTTTTGTCATATTATATAGGGACTTAAAGTTAAACATATCAATACTTGATGAAAAATACCTGTTCTTTATTATTTCTAAGATGTTTGAAATGCAGTGAGATAGTGAGGTTAAGCTTAATAGCCTAAATCGTTTGATAATAACAATAAGCTTGTCTTCTGGATGGTTAACAACCTAAGTTTGCAGACCAAAATTAAAAAAAGGAGGGCTACAAGGAAAGCCAACATTTTGGCCCTAACCTTCTAAGGTCAATTAAGACACAGGATATATGAGAACTTGCACTGTAATGTCATGTACCCCGGTAGTGTCCCAAATTTTCTGATCAAGGAGATTATGGGGCCAAAGAGGAAAATGATCTATGATATAGAGTGTGCCTAAGGAGAGTCACATGGAGAGAAAACACTCTCTCAGGCTTTCACAGAAAGCACATTGGCCAAGCAATTGCCGTGACTCATCCACATGGCTGACACTGACAATGGTTCTACAATCTGAAGTACAGGATCTCAGGATAAATCCTGAGGGGATTTTACTGACCATCTCAGACCCAAAAGGTACAACTCTTGTTTCATAGGTCCTGCTTTACCTTGGTCTTAACCACCCAGTAGAAAAGTATGAAGACGATATATAGGAAGTAAAGCCATGCTGTTACGTTAAGGTGTGGGGGACTTAGGTCAATAATCTCTGACATTGCCAGTTAAACCGAAGACCCAATGCTATTATGGGCTACTGGACTCTTTTAGAATATTTTGCTGAGTTTACACACCTATAATATTCAAATAACTGAACTTAGAAAAAAGGGCTATACAGATGAATGTGCATTTTGTATCTGTGTATTCAAAGTGGTTAGGATAGATATATAGTTACATTCTCTTAATGAATAGAATGATGTGTTCTAATGGTGTTTTTAAATAGGATTTCAGGTCCGCATCTTATACAGCAATTAACCACTAAGAATAATGTATGCAGTGTGTTAGTTATTGAAACTGTACTATCGATTTGATTTGAAACTGTCTCATTGCTGTTTATCAATAAAATTTTTAAAAAAGAAATTACTAAAAGAAAAATCTGAAACCTATGTAATCAATAATCTGAAAAATAATGATTAAATAAATTATTTTTCAGATATGAAAAACTACAGAATTGGTTAGAATCAGATTGTTAGTACCAAGAATATTAAAGTAGTATTTTCACACTGAAATGAAATATGAGAAAGAAATTTGAGTCTTCATTAAAATGATAGAATAACCCTGGAAATAGCAAATATTTAGATAATTAAAATTATATGTGTAGTAACATTTTTAATTACTTTACAACATACAAGTTAAAATACCATAACATTGCAATGAATGATGCATATATAGTATGAAGATATAATTCACTTCAGAACTTTATTATGAAGGACAGAAGCGAGTTAAAGGGACTCAGCTACAAGGTTCTTCTATAGTAGTTTACTAGCAGTTGTTCAATGATAATGTTAGGTCCAAAATTAAAAACTTAGAAAATCAAAACTTCTGTTAATATTTAGAGGGTTTATTGCAACCTAGACCACAAGTATCAGTTTTCCAATCATGCTGCAGCAAAGTTATGAAAAACTGTATCAGAACAGCGGAAGTTTCTTCTAACAGTTCTGGAGGCCCGATGTCCCAATTTATGTTAAGAATTCTTCGTCGTCTCTAGATTCCAGCAACTGCAAGCATTCCTTAAAGGTGGCATCATCAAGCATTCCTTGTCACATAGACAGCACTCTCCCTGTGTAGTTTTGTCAACTTCAGTTGACCCATATCTCTCTGTGCACAATTTTCTCCTTTTATTGATTGATTGATTGATTCATTTTTGTGGTGCTGGGACTTGAGTTCAGGGCATTGACTATATATTAAGCAAGAACTGCACTACTAAACCACACCCTTTGGCTCAAGTTTCCCTTTTCCTAAGGATGCCTGGTGTGCTGCTTTTAATATGCCTCCCAATTACATCATCCTAACTTGACCATTGTATGCAAGCTATTGCCAAATAAGTTTATACTCACAAGTGTTTGTGATTAAGAATTAACTCCTTAAGGGGTTACAATCCAAGACATAAGAGACCGCTACTATAAAACAAAGCAATTGAGATCACATAAATGCCAATACAGTGGTACCTGTGTTCAGAAACTTAATTCATTCCATGGTTCTGGAAAAGACAGTCATGATCTTATTTGTCCCCCAATGCAGAGTTTGCAAAGAAAAAGAATTTCCCCAGTGCTTCTGTTTGTGCATCACTGTTCAGAAACAAAGGCATTCGTGAAAGGAAGTGCAACTGTATATTATTGAAGCTACAGTGTTCTAGGAACTTCCATATAATATATTCTAAGTGACATATGTTTACTATGATTGTCCCTTTTTTACTCATGAAATATTTGAAATTATGAAAAATTGCTATTCAGTTTCAGTTCTAGTAAGTGGTTCTCCTTCTTTATGATTTAAAAACAATATTATAACTATATTATATTTTCTAACTTTATGAAATGTGGAGGAATCTCAAGGTCAGAAGGGTGGTTATAGATGGAATACAACTAGAATAAAAGAATTTGGATTCTCAGACCAGAACTCTTTTTTTTTTTTTCAATTTCAGCTGCCTCCTCTCTCAGTATGTAGTAATCTGCAAAAATTAATGTCCATAGGGAACTCAGGCTTAACAACACTGATTAATTTTTTATTGGAGGTGACAGTCATACTAGCTATAATTTACTTGGACTTCTAGTAGACTTCTGATACAATGAATATCAAAAGCTAATCTACAAGGCTCATGTAGAGTGAGTTGGTCAAGAAATAGTCAGCTGCATATGCTTTTTACAGTGTGTTTAACAAAGATGCCAAGAGGTCTATGGAGAGTGACCTTGGCACAGGTCATAAAGATTAGTCAGTGCCAAGTCTAATCTACCTCTCACATTAGTTACTTAAGAATATTGAAAACATTGTACATCAGTTACATACAAATATAGAAAATGTGCTCTGTTCTAGTACCATACATTATATATAAATGTATATTACATTTATATACTAAATGTAAAGATATAAATGTACATTACACATATTTAATTACATATATTAATATATATTAATATGTACATATAAAATTTTGTTTGGGAAAATAAACAAATCTATGAAATATTAAAAAATCCCATGGGATATGGAAATTTAGACTTTGAGAAAGGCAATATAATAGACTTTTAGGGTTTTGTTAAATAACATTTTTTTCTATGCCAATTTTCCTACGTTCATCATGGATAATACAAATTGTTCTGCCATAATTATTAGTAGAATACCCTTTTTACACTGATCTTGGCAATGAATTCTATGGTGAGTTATTGAGAATTTACTATATGCCATACTATGTTCTAAGGCCTTTAAAAATGAAAAAAAAAAAAAAAGCAGTTACACATTGAGCTAGAAATCAGGAGATAGAAGAAGGATTACTTTTAGATATAAGAAGTCATCTGTTCTCCTGAGATTTTTGATAACAAAGGATGAGTAGAATTAGATATGATCTAAAATGCTACTATATGTTTATTCTCGAATGCTTTACTCATGGTCTGAGAATTTTTCCCCCCAAGCCCATTTATTTCTCTCCAATTCATGTCTTCGTTTAGTTGCACTGACTTCCCACCACAACCATGATTTCCATTCCTTCGTTTCAAGTCACTCCTACTATGTCCTTTAAAGTCCAAATGTATTCAGAGACATAGCTCAGGATCTTCACTTAAGGAGTCAGGTAACTCCTCCATCCCAAGGGCTGTAGTCTGAAGACTATGGTACAGTCATTTAATAACAAAATAAATGTCTTTTTGTAACCACCCTGCTGAAGGATGAATATACTGCATAAAATCAACTAACTGAACTTTATCAAGTTCTTGGATGCAAAATGTTTGCTGAACACAAAACAGGAATTTTCTTATTTGTCCTGATATTGAAGTCTGTAATATATAGGGTACTTTGCATCTTTATTATCTTTTGTGTTTTAAATGTTAGAAAACTGAGTCTCAAAGGCAGTATAATGAAGAAAATTATTTCATTATTAAATAAGTAGGAGATCAAGGCTTCCATTTAACCCTTGCTCTATGCATGATGCCATTCTCATTTCACATGTCTTCCTCTTTCAACAGAACACTTTTCTCTCAAAGAGGCATTCTCCATGAAACCAAAGACCTGTACTGCATCATCTTCCATCTTCTACTGTGATTATTAAGGCGAATATTCACTTCCTTTGACATTCTAAAGTTTTTAAGAAGAAAGATTAGGTGAGAATAAAATATAGTCTAAGAACCATGGAGGGTCATGAACCAATACAGGAGCAATAAAACCCTGTATCTTCTGAAGTCGTTTAATACCATCTCTTTCCTAGTTAAGTTTCAGGAGTCTTAGTTCCAAATTTTGGTTCTCTAATCACATATCATAGTTTCTGAACTTTTAAATGTAGAAGATAACATAGATTGTCCTCAATTCTCCAGGTAGCTCTCATCCTAGAATCCTATGATGATAGCTCCTTTTTTGCTGAGAGGAAGGAAGAGTTCTTGGAAAATAATAAATCACTTGGTGACTCTCAGAACGACACTCATTTTATACTTCAGTTATAAAAATGTTACTACTTATTTCTGAAGTGCAAGCCATATTTGGAGATAGATGGCTAGCATCATCTTCCATAACTCATTACAACTAGTGGGGAGGCTATCCTTCTGGAGTTCCATTTAAATGTACATCCAGTGTCCACTGAAGCACACAATTTCAAGTTGAAGTAATAATGAATAAAAGGTAGAAGAGAGGACAGAGAGTCTATGTTCTTGCCAGTCATGGGAGAATGAAATGGCAATGTACAACAAAGTATTTCCCAAAGACTCAGACTTGCAAGCTGATGGTGAAGGTAGCCTATGAGAAACATAATAAATCAAATAACAGCATGATTATGAGAGATTTTAGTGAAACGCAGTCCCATTTTCTAATAACTAATTTCCCTGTGGGATTCATAGTGACTGCAGTTACTATGCTTCAGAACAGAAGCCCCAAGCTGAAAACAGAGCACCAGATATCTGATGAACATTAATTATCAGAATCTCTTCAGAGGCTCTCATTTAAGCCCTTATTAATTATTTTATTTCAAAAAGATAGAATGCTTTGTATTAGTTCCATATAATCCATGATTCACCCTTCTGATTTATCCATTTTCTAATATACATCATGATGACTGAAAGATGCCCACAATTATTGTAAAACCTTATTTCTGTTTTCCCAGTATCAATTGTACCTTTCCTTTTTCACTTGTTCTCTCTTAATTTCTTATACATTGCTTTATTTTTTCTTCCTTCTTTAAATTTTACATGCATGTATCTGGTAATAGAGTAACTGATTGGAAGACAACACTATGTATTACAACAAAGACTTTGAAATTCATATTACATTGTTAGTGAAGTACTGTATCACTTGGAATTCTGTTTTAATTCTAATTTGTACGCTCTTTATCAAAAAAGAAAAAAGAAAGAACCCACATTATTTCTAGATGTGCCAGAGAGTGTGTAATGGTTGAATCAGTAAACTGAACAAAGAAAATCTTCCTTCACCAATGTGGAGGTATAGCATTCATGCCATTTAGGACCCAAATATCATATAAGGCAAGAGAAGCACTAATTCTTACTATCTATTCTTAAGCAGGGACATCTATCTGCATTTCTCCTATGACATCAAAACTTCCAGTTTTTGGTGACTGTGAGACACCATTTGTTTTCCTTATTTCTGGCTTTGAAACTTAAGGCTGAAGAACACAACATGGTTTTCTTGTTTGCCAGATGCTCAGTCAATGTGTCATGGTATTTCTTACTCCGTATTCATGTAAATGAGGTCTCATAATAACTTTCTTGTACAGATCCAAATTTCCTATTTGTTCGGATTGTTTGGAGGGTCTTCCTTTAATATGCTTATTTAATTTCCTCTTTAGTTTGCTCACTAGGGATCTCAGTTCTGAATATATGATAAGAAATGAATGGACATTCTGCTAACTTTCAAATGTGTTCACATTTTTTTCAAGGCAAGTGGGATCTTCAAACCAAAATAAAGGACTTCACTGGGTATGTCTGTCCTTACAGGTAAGAGAGAATTTGTTTTCTAAGCTTTTCCTTGGTTTTCTCAACATCTAGAGAATCCAGCTAATGCCATCAGGGGCCCTTTGTATTCCCTTATATCCTTGAAGGGAGGCAGTTGTTACTCTATCCCATCTCCTTGTGTTCTACTGTATGTGAACCAGGTAAAGTTGCTGTATATAACTACTTACATTGGGAAGCACTGAACTCACTCATGTTCTTCCTTATTAACAAGAAAGAACTGAACCCCAAAGTGTTTTGGGGCAAAGAACGTGAAATAATGGAAAGACATATCTGGCTGTTTCATTCACTACACCATAGCACCTGAGTGCAAAGATTTAGGGACTCGTTTGGAAACAATTATCTTCATTTGTTCACTGCATTTATACTATTAGGAAAGCCAATTAAAATTTCTGTACCTTTGTTTGTATCCTCTGTAAGAGCTGAATTCCAACAGGAATAGCATCGGAGGAGTAGGATGGAAATCAAATGAGATGCTATATTCAAAGCAGTGGGCATGATGTTTTGTCTATAGTTTAACAAGTTTTGGCTTAGATTCAAGAAATGGCAGAGTCTGATAAACAGTATGTTAATGAATCTAAATGATGGTGTGGACTTTGTCCTGGGTTTAGAAAGGTAGCAATCTGTCTGCGCCCAGAGGATGCAAGGAAGCACTTGCAAGGAGTCTGTGATTTCTCTGCCCCAGTATGCTTGCTTAGTAACATTTTTTTAAGAAAAAAAACTGCTTTCCAAGCTGCTAGCTGGAATGGAAAGATACACTGATGGTTAGAGGGCCTATTTAGTCCGAGCAGAAAAATGCAAAGGGAGTGCATCATTTGTCTGGGCAGAGAATGCTGATTCAGGGAGAATGGACTATTAGGTTGGAAGACTGAACTAAAGCCAAACACACCAGGGAATGATTGTGTTAACGTATATTTTCCAACCAGGCATTGGAATTACTTTGTATCCTCACCTACCTCCAAGGGCAGAGTTTTTCTTTTCTTCTCTTTCTTTCTTTCTTTCTTTCTTTCTTTCTTTCTTTCTTTCTT
>NW_004524713.1:2427516-2431107 GCF_000260255.1 Octodon degus | reverse complement strand
CCACATTGAAACTCATAAATATATGCAGTTATTATTTTGAATCAAAACTATAAAATCAATTAATACAAAAAGGCATTAAAGGTAATCAATCAACTTGTATGATTGAGGAGGCTGGGGAATAGTTGTAAAAACTGCAGGACATGTTATTAAGAAAACCAAAGTCATCAGGCATGGTGACTGGAACCCTTTTTCAGAGATGCAGCTCTGGTCAGTATGGGGATTTTTGCCCACAGTAAAGCTTCAGCTATGCTATTAGTCATAGACCTGACTGTATAACTGAGATGACATACAATATATAATTTAAGAGTCTGGAATCATGGACATTTCTATAGTGAAAAATCAACTGAGTCTGCACCTAAAACAACAGACTATTGTTCCCAGACGAGTTTTCCTCAGCAAACTACAGATTGAAAGTGACTCCTAAATGGTCTGGTACATTGACTTCATTCAGTGTTTTCAAGGTAGGCAATAATATAGCTGGAGAGAAAGACAATATAATCGCACATAACAGAGTCAGGTGCACAGTCTTCAGGAAAACAGGACAAATGTAAGGAACACAGTAGTGGAGATGCACACAATCAGCTAAACTTAAGGCCTATGTTCAACATTTACTCTGTTGCTGTTGTTTTCTTTCATTTCATTTTGTATCTTTTTGCCTCCCAAAAATCAAATATGTCTCGGAAAAGATGATAACTAACCAAATTCTGGGGCCATACATTTGCACTAGGATAACAAAGTGAGACAAGGTGCTACTGTAGAAGCAAATACTCTCTGATTTTCATTTTTTTGTGTGTTGTGAGGTATATTAGAAAAGAAATAATTGCTTAGAGGGTATGACAAGGCATATAAATTTTACTGAGAGAACCAAATCCAGGTTCCCAAACAGAAAGTGACTTTAATATCAGGGGAGGACATATTTGCAATTCCTGACACATATTGTTTGATTATTTATATGAAATAACCACTTCTAGGTTTAAAATACTTACAATTTTATATTTTGGATTTTATTCTACCATGAGCAGCCTATTACAACTTTAACCTTGTGTATTGGACATGTGAGGTCAGAGTAGATACTTATAGTAGATACTTGGAGCAGCAGAAGTTCTCATAAAGTAAGACAGGAAGTTATTGTGAACCTGGCTAGGTGGAGCCTAAATATTCTCCCACAGGCAGACCATGGTTATGAGTTGCATGGACTCCTGTGTGCCTCGCAGTGTGCGCTATGACAAAGAGCACATACTTTTTCCTGAGAATACATTTCTACTTCCTTGCTATGATTAACAGATTTTCTATCTGTGAAGCATATGGAAATTTTACTTCCTAACCTGCTTTAGGGTTATGTCCTTGTTTGACTCTCTAGACTACTAAAGAACAAATGGAAATAATTTGTAAAACTTCCAGGTAATGCCCTCGAAAATAAACATCCTCTCATTGATTCTCTCCACCTTTCTGAGCACAAGAAATTGAATATAATTTGAATTTTGGATCTAGAAATAAAATCCATATTTTGAGAAAAGTAAACTCAATGGACTTGACAGTGTCCAGAATAACTTCCCAGCAAATCTCTATGAGCCAGAGAGAAATAAATCTCATTTGATTTTAAAAACTGAGGAGAGTTAGGAAATAGAATCTGATAAATGCTAAGTAGGTCTTATGAGATAAATCTTCCCACAGAAATTGACATAAACTTTTGAGAAATTATAAAGGTGATTATATAAAATCATGCTGAAATGTTTGCTGGAAATACTAATATGTGACCAAACCTTGGAATATAGGAAGGTTGTCATTGACTTACTCATGGAGCTTAAAGAGTATTCCTAGGTGTCTAAGCACAGGAGTCCTAAGACTTAAGTAAAAAAAAAAAAAAAAGAGGTGGGTGATCATGAAGAATAATGGAGTAAGGATTCAAGAAATCATATATTTGGGAAATGTGGAGACCATTTCAGCCAGAAGAAACAGAGGAGAGCTGCAGAGTTTGGGCATGACGTCCTCTAAAAACAGATGTCAGACTTCTGAAGTATGTATGTATCACAGAAACCAATAATTTAATTCAAGCAGAAGAAATTTAAGTGTCATATTAATGTTTGAAATTTGGCTTCAGGGGCCAGCAAGATAGCTCAGCAGACTAAAGCACCTGCTTAGGCAAGCTTAGGCAAGTGCATGGACCGTGGTTAGGTACCCTGCACCAGCCCTGCTCCCAGGGTAGGCTGAGCCTGCCAGATTCTGAGCATAATGGCACATGCCTGTAATGCCATATTTGGGGAGGCTGAAAACAGGAGGATTACCAGGAGTCCGAGCTGTGTAGTGAGACGCTGTAACAACCAAATATACAAAAAAAAAAAAAAATGGTTTCAGGTCATCTACATGCCAAACCAAATTAGTAATGAAAATCAATATTTTTGAATGGTTGAAAGCAGTATACAATTTTTATATGCTAATGTTGAAATATTCCATAGCCAATCAAAAATTCTCAGATACACAAGAAAATAAGAAAATGGCACTTATGCTCAGAAAGGAGAGAAAGAGAAGGAAAAGGAAAGAAAATTAATCCAGATGAAGATGCCATAATTTTGCTTAAGAACATAAAAAAATACCTGTTCTCATAACAAATGAAAAAAATTATTTCAAGTAACAAATAGAAACTAGGTAAACTTCCAAATAGAAATTGTGTACTTGAAAATTACAACATCTGAAATACCGGGTTGGATCCTTTACATTTGGGATGGAGACCTCAACATGTTTACCCCAGTTCATTTGTCCCTGAGAGTACACAAAGGTCTATGCTGCCCTCCAGCTTCTCCTTTATTTCTTTTGAAGGATCAATATCTCTTGGTATTTTTCTTGATTGTTTTTGTAGTGCTAAGTCTGTATTTTTGTATTTAGAGGGACATCATGATCTCAACAGTAATTACTAATACATATTGCATTAAATTAAAGGAATTATTGTTTAATAAATGGATACAAAAATAAAAAATTAAAAAACTAGTCAACACTAAGAAAAAATTTAATGTTATATTTTTATAAAGTATGAAGAAGGTTAAAATAAAGGGTATGTGCATGCTATTGAAGTGTATATTGCATACATAAATATTTATATGTATAAAATCTGGTGTTCCAGAAATTAAGAGGGAAATGATTAAAACAAAATTCTTTAAAAATTTAATAACTTACTTCCATTACAAAAGTCGACTGAATACTAATTAAGAAAAAAGTAAAATAAGCATTTCTTAAGGATAACATAGTGCTTTTGATAGAAATAAAGCTCAATGGAAAATGTTAAATACAAAGTTTTACATGACACGTGTTATATATGAGCTAAAAAATTTCAATGATTGCTGATTCCTCATCAGTAGTAGAGAAATGGCATATTGAAATTACTAAAAGAAACCATCACCTGCAAGATGATGCAAAGACAAACAATGTGAGACTAATAGGCATCAATGAGAAAGAAGGAGTCAACACAAATGACATTAAAAAAATATGGGCAGAAGTAATAGCAGAAAACATCCAAAATATGAGGAACCACTCTGACATTCAGTTAATGGAAGCATACAGAACACCAAGGAACCTCAACCCAATGAAAAACACACC
>NW_004524713.1:2426336-2427416 GCF_000260255.1 Octodon degus | reverse complement strand
GAGACATATAAGAGTCAAGATCCCAGAAATTCAGCACAAGAATAATTTACTGAAAGCTGCTAGAAAAAGAAGCAGACCACATTCAAAGGAAAACCCATCAGAATTACGGCCGACCTCTCTTCACAAACCATGCAGGCAAGAAGAGCATGGAGCAGAGTACTCCAGGTCCTCTATGAAAACAAATTCAGGCCAGACTGCTATACCCTGCAAAACATTCTTTCAAGTTTGATGGAGAAGTGAAATGCTTCCATGACAAAGAACAGCTAAAGAATTTCTCGATGACAAAGCCAACCATACACAGGCTACTGAAAGATGTTCTAGAGAGGGACCAAATGATCAGAACTCAACGAATGAGATCAGAAGCAACCAACTAAATAGGGTA
This sequence comes from Octodon degus, assembly GCF_000260255.1. Taxonomy (NCBI): domain Eukaryota; kingdom Metazoa; phylum Chordata; class Mammalia; order Rodentia; family Octodontidae; genus Octodon; species Octodon degus. The sequence continues at coordinate 2,427,034 of NW_004524713.1, read as the reverse complement.
AGCAATTAAACACAGGAGGAAAAGGAGTAAACGATAACAGGTAAATAACATGGCAACCGTAAGTCAATACATCTCAATTCTAACAATCAATGCAAATGGACTCAATTCAACAATTAAGAGAAATAGACTGGCACAGTGGATCAGGAAACAAAATCCAACAATATGCTGTATACAAGAAACACATTTAACTCATAAAGACATTCATAGGCTGAAAGTCAAAGGATGGAGCACAATACTACATGCTCTAGCAACTCAGAAAAAAGCAGGTGTAGCAATTCCATTTTCAGACAGTCTCAACTTCAAACCAACAATGAACAAGCGAAATAAAGCAGGCCACTATATACTGGTTAGGGGAAAAATTCAAGAGGAAGAGGTAACACTCATAAATATGTATGCACCAAGCACAGGAGCAGCCAAATATATAAAGGAAATCTTAATGGGCATGAAAAATCTGGTATCCAATAACACATTTTAACCGGAGACCTTAACACACCCTTATCTCCAAAAGATAGGTCAACCAGACAAAAACATAGCAAAGAAATAACAGAACTAAACTGGACATATACAGAGTGTCTACCCAAACACAGCTGGATACACACTTTTCTCAGCTGCACATGGGTCATTTTCTAAAATAGACCACATACTGGTCCATAGGTCATGCTTAAGTATATGCAAGAAAACAGAAATTATCCCATGCA
>NW_004524713.1:2403741-2426236 GCF_000260255.1 Octodon degus | reverse complement strand
TCTCTCTCTCTCTCTCTCTCTCTCTCTCTCTCTCTCTCTCTCTCTCTCTCTCTCTCTCTCTCTCCGTCTTTCTCAATGTATTCAGTACAAGGTCTACAGGGTCTCACTACATAGCTCAGACTCATAGTGATCCTCGTGTTTTCAGCCTCCCAAGCACTGAGATTACAGGCACACTCCCCACACCTAGTCTCAATCGCCATCTCAGAGTGCCCCGAGGGCGGGTCCAGCACCACACTTCTGGGATCAGACACTGGCTGCTGCTCTCTGCCTAAGCAGGCACAGTAGTCCACTGAGCTATCTGGCAGGCCCCCAGAGTTTTTCTAAGAACCCACAGTTAAAATTTTAGAGAGGCAGAGACTAATAAAAGAAGGAAAAGGCAGCTTCACAGCCACTGAATTGCGGACAGCATCTGGCTGCTCAGTCCAAAAGCCTTGCAGGATAGGCGTAGGAAGCTTCCTTCTCTGGGAGCGTGCGTGGGCTCCTCAGTGATGCAGAATTCTCTCTCAGCAAGTGATAACTTCTCCAAACCGAGAGGAGCTCAGGCAGACACTGCTCAGGGCACCCAATATACAACCTGTTCATTAACAACGAGGCTTATTTTGACAATTTATAACTAATGAGCTCCATCATTTTATATTATTTTATTTTATTTACTTATTTATTTAGGTGGTACCAGGGATCAAACTCAGGACCTTGTGTTTGCCAGGCAAGCACTTATTCCACTGAGCTATCACCCTGGCCCGCATTTTATATTTTTAGTTAAATTAAAAATCATTCATCAAACATTTATTTTTCTAAGTAAACAATGTAGGATTGTGGCTGAATTCGAAGTAATGACAAAAAAATAGTAATAATAAGTGGTGGTAGTTGTAGTTACTATGATCCTCTTGTACAGAAGGGAATATTGTGGGCAATGTCTATGCTAAAGGAGAAAGTTCACTGAGCATAGTTGGCATCTTCAGATTTAACAGGAAGAGGGTAGAAAAAAGATGTTGACAAAGAAGTCGGAAACATGGGTCATCCTTCACATGTGCAAGGTGTTGTAGGCGTCAGACACCACTCCTTGTTGTTCGCTGGAACATGTGCCATCTCGATGCCCCCTGTGTCTGCAGTCAGTGACTCATTGGTTTGCTGCCCTTGGCCGGTAGAAATTAAACCTCCTGAAGAAATCTAGAAAGATTCCTCACCCTAGGATTTGCTTGAAGAAAGGCAGGAGTTCATGCACATTTAGACATAAAGTCTTGCACTCTTGCTGCAGTGCAGCATGAGCTTTTTCTTTTCTTCTTTTCCTGTATTTTGGGGAAGGGTCTATAGGGTGTTCAGGGTCTCACTACTAGATTGGACTCTTAGTGGTTCTCCTGTCTACAGCCTTCCAAGTGCTGGAATTATAGGCGAGTGCCACCATGCCCATTCTCCATTGCCTTCTCAGTGAGCCCTGGGGGCGGGGGCACGGCAGGCTCCTGATGAACCCCCGGCCCCTGAGCCTGCTTGCAGGTGCTTTAATCTGCTGAGCTATTTGGTCGGTCCCCAGCATCAGCTCTTGATTCCATGGATAGTCTTTGGGACCCTTGACATTAGGATCCTGAGAATGCTGCAGTCCTACACCTTCAAGTTAGACCAAAGCTGAAAGTAGAGGCCCTCTTTTCAACAGGCTGTTCACTTCCTTCTCCTCCTCTTTCATATATTTCTCTTGCTAGCTCCCTTTATAATCGACTTATACATCAATCCCAACTCAGACTCTGCATCTAGGAAACACAGGCTCTACTGTATTCTCTTTTGTTTTCTCTCTCCAATTTAGTTGCTTCTCACAGACTTAAAAAAATTGTTTGTTTTGATTAGAATAATGGATTGTTTAGCTAGTATATGTTGGTTAAGTGCACACACTATAATCTTTTCATCACTTAGCTATATTATTTCATCTATTAGCACTGAATTATCTTTTAAACGGAATGCTCTTATATTTCTATTATGCATATATAAAATTTTATTTAAAATCATCTGGAGAGAGTGATGTGCTAAGTCCTCGTGGCCTTATATTCCAATAAAAAGCACATTATGGTCACTTCCAGTTACCTCCTCTCCTGAAAGACATAAACTCCTAGGAATCTGACTCCCATCCCTTTGAAACACATTAGAAAACTGGAAGTGCTTAGAGATTAAAAACCTGGCAATATAGAATTATAGAGGGACAACTACAGCCACACATTTGATTCTTCGCCTCAGGCAGTGTCTATTACTCCAGTGTAGAAGGATATGGTGAGTCTTTATGAAGTCTTTCCTTTCCTCTCTCCCTCTTTCCTCCCTCCTTCTTTTCTTCTTTCCTCCCCTTCTTTCCTTTGTTTCTTCTTTACTTTCTATCTTTTTATTCCTTCATTTCTTTGTTCTTTGACTCCTTCTTTCCCATTTTGTCTTTGTCTACCCTATCTTACACGGGAAACGAGGTGGCTTTCCAGTGAATATTTTTTGATCCTTGCTAGACTATCCCAGAAAACTTGATAGTTTGATATCTCCACCTCACAAGAATAATGGGGAAAAGTCAGGTTGTGTGGGACAAACCCCAAAATTTAAATTCTATGGAAAGCTTTCACTGTCCAAGTAGCCTCTGAAAAAAAAATCCTACCTCAAGCTTACTTTAAATTGAAATTCTCAGGGCACTTATGACTTTCTGGCAATTAATTCCTTTCTAGGTCTATACTTTCCTCTGTTGTGCTGCTTGAATTGCCTTTTTCTGAATTAAGGTGGGATTTTCTGTTACAGGATTAGTATAGATGAGTTAGCACACATGCTGGCCCATGGTGACATAGGGGCCAGAGAAAGTCAGTTAGAGAAGAAGAGAAATTGTTCCAACAAATATAGTTTTGGAGCCTCAAGGATCCACCTGTGAGCCTACTCTCTGTGTCTTGCTCTCAATAATTGAATGCCCTTTCTATTTCTACCAGAAGGTGAAAGGCTATAAAAACAGCGGCAAGGTAAAAATCATGTTTATTCTAAACTCACAAGCCTACTCTGAGGCACAAGATTGGGCACATAGAACTCAATAAATGTTTATTCACTGAAGTTCCAATTCTCACACTGAGTTGGAAATCAAGCCATATGTTAAACACAGTATAAGTCCTCATCTTCTAGAAATGAGATACCCTCCAAGGAGATATGAGCAGAGAGATGGGCAATGATCTTTAAAAGACAAAGTTTCCCTGAGGTATAAGAAACCTCAGGCAAACTTGCCTTAATTTTATGTTGCACTACTAATTAATTGTGCTGAACTGGCAAGTGACTCCCCTCTTATGAAACCACTGTTCTTGAATATGACCCAGGAGGTCAAACTGGGTGACTGAGTACTAAGACTCCTTGAAATTTTTAAAGAAACTTTTAATGACTCTTTGAGATGCAGCATTTTCTGAATTGAACTAAAGTCCTACATTGTGTAGAAGTTTCCCTGGACCTAAAAAGAATTCCTCTGAGGCTTGCCTTCCAATGAAACATCTTCTAACGTGTGCATTTCCCCTCCATATAGAATTTGGTGATGGGCAGGTTTCCTTAAAAGATGTTACACTGCAATTAGTTTTCTTTACTCCCTGACTGAGGGTTTCAGAGCCCAGAGGCAAGTTCCACCAGGATAAAAATACTCTGCACTGTCAGTAAAAGATATTCTTATATAACGTGCAGTGATTTCTTTCCCCTACTTTGCAAGCACTCAGAAGGGTGTTAGGGTATGTAGACGTCCCCAAGCAGGTCAACATGCATTAGTGCTTTAGTCCCTTGTCTGATGTAACCAGAACAGTGCTGATGTCCCCTATTCTCTGGGTAAGCTGCTGATGTGAATGCCAGGTCAAGGGTAAAAGTTATTTTATGTTTCCTTGTGGTTTCTCTTTCTTTTAAAACTAATTCCAAAGAAAAAGAGAAACATTTCAGTAAAGCCCTCCTTTTTGTCTGAAGGAGTGATTTTGTTGCAAGTTCTAGAGACTGTTTCATCACGTAGTACCAGCATAGGTAGAGGCTGGGGGTGTGACAAGATCCCATACGGAAATCGGAACCTAAGTTCAGGGTTCATGAAAATGGCCTTAAAATGAAAAAAAAAGTGCATCTTAAATCAGAAATGGATTTATTTTCTATTTTGTTTTTGTTTTTCATAAGCAAGTGTAAATTATAGTTATAATTATGGTTTGCATGTAATTTAGCATAATCCTGTCTTTATTAATAACAAATTCTAAACATTTCTTCATTTACGTTTGTGTCTTTCTAATTATCATTTTAATGGTTGCCTAGGAATTCAAAATTCTTCGGAGTGATCTGTAATATGCAATACCATTGTGCTATTGCTGAGGATATAGTCTATTTTGAACATCTTCTTTTGTTTTGAAGGAGTTATTATTAATGATCTTCAGGATGCAAATTACTGATATTAACTTGATTGTTTCTTAAAGCTTCTGGTCCTCAGAGCTTTTTTTTTCTGTGTATATTAAAACCTAGGATAGCTTTTAAGTGATTTGAGCAAGGTCATTTAAAAAGAGTACAGGGGAATGGAATGACTCAACTTTAAGTAAGTCCTGTGCACCACATAATAAGAGCAAATTGAAATGACAAAGCCAAAAACCTTAGATTATGTACTTTTTCTCTAGGGTTTAAAATTACCTGTTCCTCTCAGATAAAAGGGAAGCTAGCCCTGGTCTTTTGTTTCCATCTCTCTGGTTCTCCATGGGTGGGTACAGATTCACAACTAAGACATTTCAAATATACTTATATTTTAGTTCCAAGTTGCAACTGATGGGGGAAAATTGAGAATTGGAATATTTGATCGAAATAAAAACTGAGATAGTCTCCAGACAGAAATTACTTTTTCCCATATGGTCAGATATTTTCCCCATCCACCCAAGAACTTCCTTAATATTCTTAGATTCTAAGTCATACTGCTCTCTTCTGATGTTCCTCACCTAGCTCACCCAGTCTTAACACTTCAGTATAACGAATTGGTCCTATTCCCCTTAATAGTTTTTTTTTTCCTGGATTGAGAGAAGAATGAGCTAAGTAATGATTTGAGAAATGTCTAATTGCACAAATTTAGAGAGGACTGAAAGGTACTAGATGAACCATTATCAAACCACCAAGATTGTATTGGTTGGCTCAGAAAAGGGGGGATTTAGTTAGTTCTTGCATCTTGAGTAGGGGCTGACTATATCTGTGGTATAAGAGAGATGTGCAAGTAAAAATAATAAAAGATGGATATAAGGAGATAAGGCCACAGATCTCTTGTAGTAGAGAAGTGAGGAAAGGCACAAGAGGTGGTCAGGAAGGGAAGGAAGTAGGATAAAGAGGTGCCAAGGACAGAAACACAGTAACCTTAATGCATGTAAACCTTATATGCTATAACATGAGCTAAGACTAATAATGTTAAAAGGAATGATGAATGTAATAGAGGAACGGGAGGAGGAGAAAGAGATAGATGTGGAAAGGAAAAGAAAAGAAACAGAGAAATCATGGCATGCACATGCTAATGCTCCTCAAGACTATTGTAAACTGCATGAATAGCCAAAACATACTAATAAATAAATAAAATGAAAGATGAACTCTCAAGAGGAAGTAGTGTGTGCATAGAGCATTGCTCAGGGACAAAGAAGCTCACCACTACCTTCAAGGTCAAGCAAGAGGTCTTGCATTAGAATGGCTTCCCCTATCGTCCAGCCAGGAGACAATCTACAGATGTTCTGCATAGGACACCCAGACCCCTAAATATTCCTTCTGTGGGGTATTTCATTTTGTGCTTTTTAAATTTGATTCCACATATCTTTGGTGGCATGAGACACATTGCCTTCATTGTCCTTTTTCACAAGGCAACGGAGAGAAAATTTTGAAAATAATAGCTGCCCATTCAGGAGTTCTGACAAAATGACAAATACATATTAACCAAGCTGTGGCATTGAAGGAAAGCCAGAGATGTTGACCTTTCCATTATGCAGATTGTGCTCACAGATGCATGACTTTTAAACATTACAGAGAGGAAATTTCTAATTCTTATGGCTTTCAACATCATATACAAATTTGAGAGCTATTTACTAAACAATGGAGACTGAGAAAAAGAAAACATGAGAGAGAATCCAAGAATGAAGTCAACGGAAAAGAGGAACATGAATAGCTACTGGCTGCATTAATTATCTCGTGCTGTATAGTGTAGTAAACCCAGCAGCCTGTTGCATTTAACACTATTTCAGGTGCTGAGGGCCAACAATACAGGTGGGCTTAGCTGAGTTCTCTGGCATACTGTTTCTCACAGAACCCCAAGCAATACATAGTCCAGGAATTTCAACTGGCAAGGGTCCTCTTGCAAGATTACTCAGATATCCTCAGTGGCTGGTTATGGAAACAATTTTTATTCCATGATCATCTTTACAAGCATAATGGGAACCTAAAGAAGAATGAAAGGATCCCAAACAAAGTGAAATCCTTGATCTCTTACATCATCATGTGGAGAGTGACTCACCGTAATTGTTACCTGGTTCTGTTTATCATAAGCAAGGCAGTAGCCTCAACTTACCACCAAAAGGAGGTAATTGGAAAAGGGCACATATACCAGAGGCAGGGATTCCTGCAAGGCAGTTTGGAGGATGCCTATCACATGACTCAACACATTAGAATGAAAAGTTTGGCTATGCAATTGGTTTTATGGGTTAAAAATACAAAAAAATAAAAATACAAAAAAGGAGCAGCTGATAAAGAAAAACAACTTATAGAAAAGAGAAAGATTAAAAAAATAGCAAAAGAGAAATAGAATAAATGGGAGGGGGCTATGAGAAGCAAGATTCTTTGCCCATGTCTCAGTTTAAGTCAAACTATATTTTAAAATCTTGAAGTTGCAGTAATGAGAGCAAAGAATCTCTCCAGAGAATGTGTGTTCAAATCAACCTCCCGTGAGGAGTGCATGCTAACAGAGAGGATACAAACTACTGTTTATATTCTGCATCATGACTACTGTCTCACTGGGCCTGGAACAACCTTTTAAAAAAGAAGTTTTGATCTTTTATCCTGGGGAAGAACGTGTTGCGAAATTCGTGACCTTTTCTAATGTTCCTAGGGGCCAAAAGTGTTTAGAGAAGTGAAAAATTCAATTTCTCTGCTTGACTTGTCATTCAGACCTTGGGAAGAATAGAGCACCAGATAGACCATTGGAAATCTCTGCACAGCTTTGCTCCAAGTCCCTGGGGGAAGGGAAAACTCGGGAAATGGGAAGACACGCCCCTGACCCATGTTAGACGGAGACAGCATGCGTAGTAACATCAGACACAAACATGAGATCAAACACTGCAAAATGCTCTGCTTTTGATGAATAATATTTTAGATGTTTTACCATTGTATTATTGTGCACCTCCTCACATCTGAAATTTGAAGTGGTTTTATAGGTATATCATAAACCAAAAACACCTGAATGAGTCCAACGTTTGCCTTACATGCCAAGCTTCCTTCTCAATTAGTGGATGACTTTCACACCAGCAATGAAGCCGATTTCTCTCCCACTCCAAGTTTCAGCAGAATGCTGAGAATTTAGTGGATGTCTGTGCTACAAAGTGTGATGATACACTTTACTTAAAAAAAATCATTTCAAGTTCATACCCATTTATGTACATACTTTCACTGTATGTTTTTTGAAATGACTGTCCAGTCACAGATTTCACAAATGCCTCTCCTTTGAGCTTCAGTCTCTTCCTTACAGAACAGAATCTGCCTGAAGAGGTATCATTTATCGCTGGAGATTATTTTAGCATTCAGCTCTTTCATGAAAGTCTCCTTGTCCATGCCCCACTTTGATCAGTTTGAGTTTCCTGTACTTCCTATATAAGAAATCTGAGTACAGATTGATTGGAACTTATCAGAGTGCAATCTAATTATATTCAAAGACTTAAGCTGTGTCTTTTATTTGTAAATTATTGGCACTTAGATTATTGCCTTACTCATAATAAATGCTCATTATATTTTGTTGAATAATCAATGGACAAAAATTAAGCTTCACAGCCAAGTTTCAAGCCAATATGCTAGAAGCTTTCCCAATATTCCTATGCTCTCTTTTTAAATAATCTATACCAGCAACTCCAGCCAAATTGGAAATGCACAGGTAGACTATATTATCCAAACATCTATGTATTTATTATAAGCAAGAAATTAAGCAGAGCTTATACTCTAGGGAAAGGGAATATGCAAGGACATAAATACCACTGGTCTGGGACAAGATATCCGAGCCAGTTAGTTTATTTCCCATGGCAAATGCAAATGTGGCAGTAGTGATCTTACCTCATTTCCACTGAGTGTTTGCATTGCGCAGTCATGTGAAAGCCAAGCAGCAGCAGCAGTTGTCATACCACATGCATGAGAAGGTGGTGCTCCCTTTGGAAAGACCAGCGAGTGGGAGTGGCTAACTGAGAGGGCATTCTAGAAGTCAATTCCATGACTATAGGTTTCTAATGCTCTACACCTGCTTAGGGTCTTAGCGTGCAGACAGTGGAGATAGGGGCTGATCTTTGGAAGGTCACAGTACATTTAACCTGTGGGGCAATACTGCAGTCTGAGTTGTTTGTGATACAGTATGTCTGATAAACAGATAGAAAGAGACTAAGGTCAAAGGTAATGTGCACACATCTTGGAAAAGCTACAATGGCCATGCCCGCTCCAGCCCCGCCCCTGGGGCTCACTGAGAAGGCCATTGAGACTGGGGGTGGTGGTGCATACCTGTAATCCCAGCACTTGGGAGGCTGTAAGCAGGAGAATTACTATGAGTCTGATCTAGTAGTTAGACCTTGAACACCCTGTAGACCTTAAGGCATTCTGAGCCAGCCAAAAAAAAAAAAAAAAAAAATCCCTATAATACAGAAAAAAGAAAAAGAAAAGAAAAATCTACAATGGTGTAGGTTTTTCCCTTGTCATAGTTAAAATAGAAGTGTCATGTGATACTGATTAAAACATATCTGCATAATGAAAGAGGATATCATGATGCTCTGAGGTGGATGATGTTAATTTTGAGAGTTTAGGGGAATTTTTTATTTGTTGTGTGCTGTTCCTCATCTTGATACTATGAAGCACAGGTTTCTCATACAAAACCTATGTGAATGTATAAATAAATGTGTCTATATGTTAAACTATTGTAAATACATGTGGACACATATATGCATGTTTGTGTCTACATGTATATATTTATGCATGTATTTCTATGTTCATATGTTTGTAAATAAACAAACATATATATGCCTATTATCTACACATAATTGAGCTATCTAGAGAGACAGAGACAAAGAAAGAAACAAAAGATTTACAAAAACAGAACCAAAAGTTCACCTTTTGCATATGCATCTGTGTGAGATGCTTTGAAAGCTGTAAGACTTAGTCCTGGTTCCAAGGAGACTTTAGTACTGATGGGAAGGTTTGGCTGACACACTACATAAATTAGTGCCATGAGAAAAGTTAGGCTGACAGATAGGCAGCTGAAGTGTCCTGAGGGGACATCTACTCCTTCTCTGTCTCTCAGGGGATGAAGAGGCTGATGCTAGCAAATGATAGTGAGGGGAAAGTACTAAGGACACTGAACTCTCCTAATTTTTAGGTCAAAAGATAAGAAATTCCAATTTTTCTTAACAAGCATAGCAGAATTTTGTGGGGCTTAAAAAGCTCCAATTTTGTAGTCAGAACATCATATTCAAAGATTGGCTGCTATTTGCAAACTTTTATATATTTGAGTATTGAAGCAATGACATCTCAACGTATCTCTATTTTCCTGTTATTTGCTTTTAAGTTTGTTGTTATAATTAGTCTGTATCCATAAAGCACTTAGAATAGATTCTGACATGTAATACATGCTCACTTATTGAAGACAATTTCTCTTCTATTATTGTCATTGTTATAGTTTTAGTTTCATGCAGCAATGGCCATATATTAAATACATTGGTTAAAACAGAGTGATACAATAAAATGACCATCAACACTCCTTATATTGTGAGGTTCTTCGGGGATGCTTTCCATACAATACTTTATAAAGGCTTTCATTATAGTAGAAATGGTGTTATTTATACACAATAGCCTGACCAAAATCCAGGCTCCTTAGTGTAAGGGTTATAGTTTCTTCATGATCTCTGTGCCATTAACTAAAGACATAGAAAAAATTCTGGAGTTAATTTTGTTGGGGGATATCTTACTGGTGTGGTGGAAAGAGAGACAGTGATGATAGTTTCACTGATGAGACTGACCTTATTGCCTTATTCGTGTCATGCTCACCATCAACTCCACCATGGCTTCCATTATTATCATGTCAGAGACTTACTTGAAAGACATCATAGAAACACATGGCTCACAGTATCATTGAATTACCTCAACTTGGGTAGGAAGAATCATTACCCTCCCACCACAAATGAGAAAATGCTATTTATGAGGAAATACAGTTTGTGCCATTCATTTGATAGAATTCAAACCAATACTTCACTACCATGCCATGTTGGCTTTGGTCCAGTTTTCTGTTCGCCGATGTATCCATTCATTCATTCACTCAGCTTTTATAGTGCATGGATTGCTCTGCCCTAAAGCAATGCTGCTTGTCATTCCATCTGCACACAGAGAAAACTTTTCCAGACAGACAAAAGGTATGTGATATCCTGCCACCCACTTTGCTTGGACATTCGTATTGAACTCAACATCCTTGCCTCTCCCTCTATCCATCCAATTCTCAGTGTTTTCATTTTTTCATTTATGAATGGGGAAAAAAAGAAACCCAATAGCCCTTTTAATTCTCTTAGTGACAGAGCCAAGTTTTCTTGGCTCTGAAGGACTTGCCCTCCTGACTCAATACACCGTGTACCAAAGGTAATTAGGGCAACTTATTTAAAACTTACGATTTAATTAGTGGCTTTTAATGGTAGTTAATTACATAGAGAGCAACAAAGCAGCTACATTTCCAACCATGCTTTTTCCCTAGACTGAGACAGGAATAGGTATTTATTCAGAGTCATGAAGGAGAAGGGACACTAGAGTTAACATCTCATTACACAGAATTGTCCCTGGTAATTATGAGCAATGTGATTTTATTTATCTGACAATTATAGGGGCTTTGCAAAATCTTTGACCTGAGAGACTTGGAAAGGAGACAGAGAAGAAATTAAATGCAGTAAATTGTCCAGGCATATTTTTAAAAACTATTCAGATGACTATAAGTTGTAATGGACAGGTAAGAAATTCAAAGTAAAATGATTATATTTCTATTCTGAGGGTAGAAGATGATATTCTGGAATATGAAATATAAATAATGTAGGATTAAATTAATTAATGAAAACTCTAGTTCAAATACTAACTTCAGCACTTGCTAGCTTTGCAGAAAACTAATTGCCCAGAGCTTCAGCTTTCTAAAAATAATATTTACCTTGAGTATCTCTGACATGAGTGCATTGTCTTTTTGCAGTTTGCTGTATGAGTATTTAAAGTTGAACAGATTTAGAGAGAAATATGATGTTCTTTTTGCACTCAAGTGTTAGCAAGTTTAGTAAGACAGATAAGCATGAAACTAAATAAACTTTATATTTCAAATTCAAGTTCTAGAGATGGTGTACTGAGATCATGTTAAAGGAATTTAATATTATCATTAATTATGAAGTTTCAGTGCACTTAACCTCACTCTAACTGCTATAATATCACTACTGTACTTTAATTCAGCTTAGTAAAATATAAATTGATAACTTAGTACATGCTGGGTTCTATAGTTAGCTGTCCAAGGAAAGAAATGCCTTTATTAACACATAGTTGATATAAAGGGTAGGATGTCACCAGGCTGTGCAGTATGTGTTAGAAATTTCAGCTTTCTAAAGCTTAATCCTCTTCTCTGCACCACCCAGGGTGTCTCTCTTAAAGCAGCAAGTGTGCTTCTGTGTAAAGGCCAGGCTTTGACGTCTCGAAGATACGCCCGTAACGTCAGACTCATGCATTCCTAGTTCTGCTGACTTAGGATGACTCACTTTCTTCATCTACAAAGCAGCAACACAGCAGGATAACTTCCTGGAAAGTGTAACTGCTTCCACTTGCTTAATACTCTCCCCTTGCCCACATTAAAGTATTTTGAGCCAACTGTCTCTAATACACTAGTAATAGCCACCGGGATTACAAATGCGAGGCACTTAGAGACAATATGCTTCATGAGGAAAAGGACATTGTCTAACCTGAAGCCACCTAGGTATAAATCCTGGTTCTCCCCAAAAGTATGCTTTTTGTACAAATTGATTTCCTTTATGGGGTATACAGTTATTTCACTGAAAATATGGGCATAGTTCTCCTCTCTAGCAATTCTGGATTTTGTTTGAATATAACATGGAATATTAACTTTTAAATAAATGCTGCTTAATGTACAGAAATATACAAAACTAGAAAATAACCTCAAATTGAGGGTCACATGATCAGAGTCCATTTCTTACTTACTCAAGATATGCGGCAAGGGATGAATGATTTCTCATGCTTCTCTTACTGCATTTCCTACAATGACATGCTAGCAGAAAGAGATGCTCTGCTAAACTTACTGTTTCATTAATCATCCATTCTACATAGATTTTAGATTCAGTTTTCCCACCCATTTTTCTCTGGATAACATAAAGAGCCTTTCAGGCCAACATCTCTACTCGGATTCATCTAAAACAATTTTAAATATATTTATATGTTTTCTATTTTTTTAAAAAAAAATATTTCACTGGATTGGCTAATCAATAGGTCCAAAGTGTACACAGGATGTTCCAAATGTCGTGTGAATCTTCCATAATGCATCATTCTTGGGACACAGAATAAGTTGATGCCGGATGTCTCTTTACCTCACAGAGGAATGCAGTTACTAATAGGAAAGAGTCAGAAAAAGCCTCTTTAATCATAAAGAGCAAAGGTTTAAGAGTATGCACAGAATTTTTAATTTCTTTTAGTACTTCATATTCATACACTCTATACTTCTGCGTTGTATTTCTTTTCTATTTCTAAAATGCAAACTCATGATAAGGTTAAAAAAAAAAGCATCCCAGAAGTTAATTAATCAATGCTCACTGGTTGGTACAGTAGGAACCAGAGGAGGAGCTGGCTTTCAGCCTGGATCTGCTACTAAATCAATGAGTAATCCCAAGCAAGTCACTTAACTTCTGACTCCGATGAACTGGCTGCGCCCTGGCAGGGCACTGACCCAATAAGGATTTCAATTTATGTTGCCAGACCGGCATGCTCTTTGTGGAGTAATTCACAGTGCTGGTTCCAGGCACTCCTTGTCCTTCAATTTCCCTTCCTTTTGCTTCTTCCTTTTTATGTACATTGATCCACTGACTAAAAATACATTTATCATGTATCTTTCATAGATTAGTCACTTTTCTAGACACTGGGACCGCAAAGGAAAAAAAAAAAAAAGAAAGAAAGAAAGAAAGAAAGAAAGAAAGAAAGAAAGAAAAAGAAAGAAAAGCAAGGCCAACATTTCTATGCCTTAATGGAGTTTCCTGTTTACCTCAGTAGGCTGCAAATCCTCTACTATTTAAGATTTCTGTAACTTATAAAAACACACATAAGTAAAACATGGCTCAGAAAACAATAGTTGCTGTGCAGAGAATAAGACTGTGAAGAATCCATGTACTGGTGGGAACATGGTAACTCCAAATGTGCTGTGATATGTAGTGTAAACTGAGTAAACAAAGATGCCAGTGAGGCAAATGGAACGCATGAAGTCATCTGAGAGAGAAGTTTTTGTAGAGAGAAGAGTAGGTGGATGGTGTGAGACAGAGAATGTCTATTTTCCTTAGTAGCAGAGAGCAGTATGGACTGCTGCTTGAACAGATTGGGTAGGTAGACACATTTCAGACTTGGTGAGAGGAAATATTGCCATCGGATCATGCATGGCTTCCCAAACTGTTAAATTTTCCCTTGGAGCAGAGATGGAGCCCTTGATGAGCTCTAAAAAGAGTATAGCATGACCGCTGTCTTTAATACTGCTGTCTGTATGAAGAGCCGAGATGATGTTCGAGCCTGCTAGAGTGGGACAGAGATGCTGATGACGAATCATAGGTGGTTAAGATAGGAGGGGAGGGCTGCCCTGATAGCTCAGCATTCTAAAGTGTCTCTTTAGGCAGAGTGCAGAAACCGGGGTTCAATCCCAGGCAAGCCGTGAGGGACCCCACCAGTGGGGCGTGCTGAGACTGGGAGTGGTGGCACACCCCTATAATCCCAGCACTTGGGAGGCTGAAAACAGGAGAATCACTACGGGTGTGATCTAAGTAGTGAGACCCTATAGTCCCTGTCCTGAATTCAGAAAAAAAAAAAAAAAAAAAAAGATAGAAGTAGGTGTAGTAGGTGTTAAACGTTGAAGAACCTTTCAATATTTTTTTTTTTTGTTGCACCCTGTTAGCAAAAGAGCTTCAACCTACAGAGTCATGCAGATACATGCATGTACTACAGATGGGACATTTGATAGGAAATTTCTCCATTTAGGTTGAGATGTGTCTACTGATTTGGCTTTACTTTTCTGCCAGACTTGTTAGGGCTTCCTTCACTAAAATAGTTATTAATCTTAAGAAGAATTTTTGACCCAGAATTATAAATGGGTTACAGTCTAATAGTAGGATACATGAAATTAATTTAAAATGGTAAATGAAGACTGGCCAGATAGCTCAGTGGATTAAAGCACCTACTTAGGCAGACGCAGGGGCCAGGGTTTGATCCCCAGCATGCTCTGCTGGCCCAGCCCCAGAGTGCGCTGAGACAGCAATTGAGCCTGCCCATGATGGTGCAGGCCTGTAATCCCAGGGCTTGGGAGGCTAAAACAGGAGGATCGCTAGAGTCTGATCTGTGCAGTGAGACCCTGTATACCCTGTATTGAATGCATTTTTAAAAAAGTAAATGGTTTCAAGCACTTATTATATAAGCATGACTGCTCTGAACATAGTGTAAGAGTTAAGTTTCACTGTGTTAGTGTGATCAGCTCAAAAGCCTTCCAGGGAATAGGTTGACCATGCTTCTGGGTGTTCCTGTGGGATCATAGACACATGATCCTAGGTTATCTCAACCTTTCCCCTGGCTAGCACTGTTCTTCTCTGCTTCCTAACTATCATGAACCAATTGACTTTGCTGCCCCATGCCCTGCCCCATGGAGTTTCTACTTCAGAGCCAGCCTTCTTCGAGCTGAATCCACTCAAACCATGAGCCAAATTAAACATCACCGTTTTTAAATTGTGAATATCAGGTAGTGTGTCCCAGCGTGGGAAAGATAAATAATGTAGGTGAGTTGAGATTTTCTCTCACAATTATTTATTAAAGAAACACATCTTCAAATTCAGTATCCTCCTAAGTCATCAAAGGCCTAATTTATTTGATAACAGTAGCAGGTTATCATTGAGTATAAAATTGAATATACTGATATTCAATTTTCACTTTTTTCCCTTATCCTAGCTGGTCCATCATCCTTGGGAACCTCTTTGTTCCTCAAGAAGAATTTCATCAAGAGCTATACAAATCCAAGTCACACAGAAACATTCAATCAGAATGACTGGGAATTATACGGATTTTAAACTTTTAGGATATGTGGGTATGGATATTAGAGCAATAGAAAATCTGTTAAAAATCTCTGACAGCACAATGTTCCACTGTCACAGATAAAGGACTGGGTTACTACACATATGCTGAAGTATGTTTATTCCTGTATATTTGAGCTTCCAAGGTGTCTGCTTACATCAACAGTTTTTAATCCTCAGCAATAATTCCAAACTCTCAGGTATTAGGTTGGTGTGGCAGATTCCTCTGAAGATGTCTTCAAGGACTGTGTTCATAAAGATGGGTTTGGGTGCACCCACAACCCTACGTAAATGTAGAGCCTGAGTCATGTAGTGCAGCTCATCAAGTTCTTAGACAGAGAAATAGATCTAAAAGCAGGGGCTTTCTTGACCACAGTAGCATAGCCAATAAGTGACATTGTCAACATCTGGCCTGCACATTATTCTGTGCCTCTGTTGATCATTGCTGTCAAAAATGCAGTATGTCTACATAGAGAGGAACACACTGGGAAATAATTATTCTTTGCCTTCACTGTAGCATACTAACATACAAGGACAATAACCACATCACTGCTCTGAATGCTAACAATGAATACTGATATTCAATTTTCACTTTTTTCCCTCTATAAAACTTTTTGGGAAACAAGACAGTTAAAAATCATGAACTTCTTCCCCCAGGAAATTTCTCTGTTGGAGCAAATCTCTAGCCAAGCAAGCAGCTCTAATTTTAGATTAGATGTAAACATATATTGACCTCATTTTTATCCTAATAAACTTAGAGAATTTTCTGAATATCATTGGAGGATCTTCTATTGAAGGATTAGAGAGTCTGAGTCATATATCAAACACACACAGACATACGTGCACACATGAGCACATACACCAGCACACATAGGCACACACTCATACGTCAATTATCTTGTCAGTCCGGGTCTAATGCCAGAACATATTGCTACGACATATGGAGGAACCACACTGAGCTAGTCAGAGTTTGTAGAAGCCTTTGGATAATGAAACATTTCAAGATAAATTTATTAACAGAAGGAGATGTACTTTAAAGCACTATGTATTTATAGTTGATATGAATATCATAGTTGATAATCTATGGTTTATAAGAAATACATATTCAGTCTGGGGTGTGTGTGTGTGTGTGTGTGTGTGTGTGTGTGTGTGGTGATGAGGGTCCATCCCAGGCCTTGGGTGTTCTAGTACTATTCTAGACCTATTCCCCCCAGCACTATTCTCATCAATATTTTTAATTAACCTATATTTGAATTTAGTCAAAGTAAATAACTTCATGTCTTTTATGCAAATGGAGAAGCTAAGAATTAGCAAACAAGCTGCCAAGGTGAGTGGCTAGCTCTGTGTAGAGCAAGGAATACCTTCCCTACTTTGTCATATGTTTTTGGTATCCTAATCACTCGGGGGACATGTCAATGTGATGCTGGGCATGCTGTGAAGTGACACTGGCTACTCATGTGAGGAGGAGATATGACAAAGATATAATCTATGAGACATCCTCAATACCTTTTGGAAGTCTTAAAACTAATGCATTTGGCCAAAGTAACAGACATTTTAAGGCCACTGTTTATTTGAATGAATCATAAATGGGTTCCTCAAAATGTCCAAACTTCATAACTGTTATTTATCCCTATTATGAACTATTGTCTCCTGTTTTCTTTGCAACATCTTGCTCCCTGGCATGTGGAATATGTCTAGTCTAAATTAAACTGAGCTGGTAGCAAGAACACTACATATTTCCTCACATTTGCCCACATAGTGTGTAGAGCCATAGAGAAAGCTATAAAGACCCAGTGTCAGGGAAGACAGAGAACATAAGATCATCAGTCACAACTTACAAATGTCAATGCTGATTCCTTGTGAGTTTAGATCACAGTGTCTGGGGTAATATCTGAACTAGATTGAAGGATTTCATTTTTTATCTGTGAAGGATAGCTGCTTTAGAAATTCCTCTCCCACTCTAAAGGAGCTGAAAACTGAGCAAAATATATGAAATTATTATTTTTTCAGCTATTAGACAAGCAAGCAAAGTGAATCATTATAACTTAAAAGCATCATCAGAGTATAATCTATGCTCTAGAATTTCTTCAGAGAACATTTTGAGACCATCATGCAAGCTTAGACTAGTGGATTTGATGATTTGTGAATATAGGTGTACATGGGAGGGGCAAATAACAAAAAAAATTAACTGCAAAACTATGTAAGACATGGGACAATACAATGGTATTTTTAAAGTGCAGGAATAAAATAGAATTGAACCAAGAATTTTATGTCTTGTGGAAAATAAAACTTCTTTCCAATTAGCAAAAAGTGAGAAAATTCGTCATCTATGATTCACTCCGTAAGATCTGTTCTGTACAGTTCTTCACACAGAAGAAGAAGAAAACGGATATTGCTGGGAAAATTGGAGCCTTAGGTAAGGCACATAAATAGTACATTTGAAAAGACATGTATTATTTAATTTTAATATATTTAACATTTAAAACAGGAAAATGTAACATGAGTTTAAAACATGTATAGACTGTGTGTTTCACAACTTCTATTCAACATTATGTCAACAGTTCTAGCTAGTAAGAAAAGAAGTGAAGTATTTTAGAATCTACTAGAACTGTTAAGTAATTCTAACAACACAGATGGGGAAATAGGGCTCACAGTTAATATTCAAAACCAGAAGCGTTTCTACTAACATGTAAAAATATGAAGTGAAAGATGCAATATTGTAATACCATATTAAATTATAAGAAATTTAAATAAATTCACATATACTTACAACACCCATAAACACAGTATTACTGAGAAGCTATAAAAAAGATATCAAAAAATGGGCAAATATTTGATATTTATGGACTAAAAGACTTAAAAGTGTTAAAATGTTAAGAATTACTACTTCATCTACATTGTTCATACAACCCCAAATAGAATTCATTCAGATCTTTTTATAGAAACTGACAAACTGATTTTGAAATTTGTAGCATAAAATACAGATAAAGCAGGGTCCGTCAGATAGCTCAGCAGACTAAAGTGTCAGCTTAAGCAGACTCAGCAACTGGGATTTGATCCCCTCATGCTGTGCCAGCCTTGCCCTCAGGGTATACTGAGACAGCTACTGAGACTGGGCATGGTGGCACATGCCTGTAATCCCAGGGCTTGGGAGGCTGAAAACAGGAGGATCACTATGAGTCCAATACGTGTGGTGAGACCCTGTACTAAAATATCAAAAAAAAGTACAGTTAAAGCTTGCTAAAATAATTTTGAAAATTAAAAGCAAAATTTTTCACTGCTTTATGCCAAAACTTCTTCATAAATTGCAGTCAATAAAACAGCATAGGACTCACATAAGAATAGGTAAAGACCTTGGGATGGAAAAGAAAGATACATATATAAGACCAGTTAATTTCACAAAATTATTGATGTAATTGAAAAAGTTAAAGCATAGTGTTTTCAACGAATACTGCTAAAACCATTTAATAAATTTTGGGAAAGATAAATCTTGGCTGTTATCTGACACCCTATCAAAAAATGCAGAACACTTGAAACAGATCATAAAATTAAATTAAAAGATAAATTTGGGAAACATCCATAAGAAAGATTTACCAAACTTTAAAAATTAAAATAAATAGAAAAATATAATCTAAAGCTTAAAAAATAATATCATAGTTATATAAAATAAAATCTCTCAAATATATCATTGAGAAAATAATGCACTACACTGAGATGGATTTCGAATCTGAAGGGTACAATAGACACTGATAAAAGGGAATGAACTTATTCAGAAGAGTTACTGAGTGGAAGTGGATAGGAGAGGGAGTGGGGAAAAGAGATCTATCTAGGTATGTGAGCAGGATGGTTTGGACAACTGTACTGTGTATTTCTGCTAGTCTACAGAAAGGAGCAGTTAATGCTTTAATTTATTGTATCTCCTTTTTTCAATTGTTTCTCCTTTCTTTCTTCTTAATTTGACACTCTGTCATTTTATTTTTTATTTCTTTATTTTTATTTTTTCTTTCTTCTTCCAATTTTACATGCATATATCTGGTAATATTGATAAGTGGTTGGAAGACAGTATTATGTATTACAACAAATACTGTGAACTTCATATTACTTTGTTAAGTGAAATTCTGTATCAGTTGTACTTTTTTCTGTTTTGTTTCTAATTTTTACTCTCTCTAAAAAATTGAAAGCAAACAAAAAAATAACATAATGTATGGAAAACATGCATAAATCTTGAAACCTATTACTATAAGGATGTTGCTCTCCTGTAATCATAGCAGTCAGAAGATAGCACCAGAAGGTTTGTCATCATTTCTAAGCCAACTTGAACTACACAGCAAGTTCAGAGCCAGACTTAACTGCATATAACAAGACTTATTTTCAAAATAAATGAATAAATAGTATTGCTATTAAACATACAAAACATCATTAATCATTGTATAACTGTACATTGAAGTAACAGATATACCTAGGTAATGATTGGAATGACTAAGTTATAAGACACTTGAAAATGTCCTAAGTATAAAAAAAAGAAAATTTCCTAAGTACATGGAACAAGGAGAAATGTCATATACTAATACTGAAAATATTTTAGTATTTTCTTATTTAGTTAAATACATGCATACCCATTGCTTAGGTCTTTCCCTTGTAAGGATTCACTTAAAAATATAAATATAACAAACATCACATGCATGTATTTGGATTGAGTCCTTGAATTTGGGGGACCTGTTATTCTTTAGTTCTTTATATGTTCTAGAAAAAAAATCCTTTATCTGAGGGACATTTGGCTATTTTTCCCCAATAGGTGGGTTTTCTTTTTTACTTTGTTAGTAATTTCTCTTGATGTACCAAACTTTTCAGTAGGATGAGATTCCAGTTGTTTATTCAATGAAGTATTTCCCCTGCAGTTTGGTTTCTGTTCATGAAAAATCTGCCTGCCTCTATGTCTTCAAGATTTCTACCTAAATGGGCATCTGAGATGAATATATACTTCTCAGTTTAAGAACTGCACATGACAAATAAATATACAAAAACATATTCAACACCATTGGTTATTTAAGCAGTACAAAATGAAAGAACACTAAGATTCCATCTTACCCCAGAAAGAATGTCAATCATCAAAAAGTCAACCAATAACAAATGCTAAGGGGCTATGGGGAAAAACATAACCCTTCTCTACTGTCAGTGGGAATATAGACTGGTACAACCACTATGAAAATCGTCAGTGTGGAGATTCTTAAAAAAATAGGGTTAGATGTCCATTCAACAGTTATTCCCATTGTAACACAGCAATATTTGTGCACCAATGTTTACAGTAACGTAATTCTTAGAAACAACCCAAATGCCCATCAAGTGAAGAATGCATATAAATGATGTGGCATTGTTATACTACTGAGTGTTACTTAGCTATAAAAAAGATAAACTCATTTCATAGGTAAATAGATGCAACTAGAGCCCATACTCATAAGTAAAATAAATCAGACCTGCATGTGTAAACATCAAATTGTCTCCCTAGTATAAGAATCTCACAGAATAAATAAAATCTGAAAAGTACAAGAAATACTGTGAAAGCAAAAGAAACTGTTTAAAGGAACAGAACAACTGGGTTGAGGGAAAGAGAGAAGAAAGAAAAAAGGAAGAGAATATATAGATGGACTATATCCATAAATACACCCAGGCTAGCTTGGATAATTATGGTGTGGATTTCTATTGCTCTATTGAAAGGAACAGTTAATGTTTACTTTTTTTCCTGCTTCTTAATTTTTTGACTAATTTTATACGCTTATATCTGGTAATCTGAATAACAACTTTGAAGATAATGATATCTCATATAACAACCATTGTTGAATTTCTATCATTTTGCTTAGTGAAATTCTGTATTGTTCTTTTTCTATTATTTTGATTCTCTTTAAAAATTGAAAAATAAAAATTCCTACAAAAATTACATTCACATGTTCACAATACCTTCATTTCTTTTTTTTTCCATAATTTTATTGAGAAGCAAATAGCAATGAGACAGTTTCAAACCAAATTGGTTGGACAGTTTCAATAATTAACACAGTGCATACATTCTTCCCAGTGGTTAATTGCTGTACAAGATGTGGACATGATATCCTATTTACAAACACCATTAGAACAAATCCCTGTATTCATTAAGAGAATGTAACTATATATCTATCCTAACCACTTTGAATACACAGATACAAAACGGACATTCATATGTATCCCCTTTTTTTTGTTAAGTTCCACTATTTGAATATTATAGGTGTATAAACTCAGCAAAATATTCTAAAAGAGTTCAGTAGTCCATATTAGTATTGGGTCTTCTGCTTCACTGTCCTGCTTTACCTTGTTCTTAACCATCCAGTAGAAAAATATGAAGACGAAATATAAGAAATAAAGCCATGGTGTTATGTTGAGCTATAGGGGACTCAGGTCAACAATACCTTCATTTCTAAGAGTTCAAACTCAAAACATCCCCAAGGTCCATCCACAGACGAATTTGGTTGTATACACTACTGCATAGTCTCCAAGGAAGCAACTCCTTGTGGCACTTTTGAGTTGCATTTACGTTGCAGCATATTCATTTACTTTCTGACCGATTAAAGAAAACTGACACTAAATTGTAGCCTGAAAGAGGCATTTACAAAAGGAGGACTAACTATTGTGATAAGAAATGATTAGCTTGTCACAGTTTGTGTAGTTAGAGGAGGGGACATGAGACGCTAGAGACGATGAAAATGCTTTATGCCATTATTCTGTTTAGGGTTAATGTCTTTATACCTCAGTCTAGACTCAGCAGTGTGTATTAAAATCAGGAGCATTTTCTTGTGTACAAGTCCAGCTTCAGTAAAGAATTTGGAAAACCCCTGAACTAGACTGTGCCTCTAATGCCCCTTACCTCCCAGCCTCGTGAGTCCTCTCTGCTCCTGCCTTCTGCTTTCCTTCAAAAGACGTTTTTTTTTTTT
>NW_004524713.1:2401296-2403086 GCF_000260255.1 Octodon degus | reverse complement strand
AATATATGCAGTGTATTATTTGTTGAAACTGTACTTCCGATTTGATTTGAAACTGTCTCATTGCTATCTGTTTATCAATAAAACTTTGAAAAAAAATGGTACGTGTTTGTGCAAAGGTTTCATTTTATTGAATTAAGCCCAGGAATTTGAAAATGGTTTTAAAATTGTACCATATCATAGAAAACTTTTATGATGAACTAATAAAGAAGCAAATAAACTTCTTTTCTCAATAGAAACCCACACACAGGAGTCAAATATATGGAGTAGGACAATAGCTTCTTTATACTGAAGCTTAATATTCATCAGTATTGTCTTCCCAAATGTATCCTCCTCAGATCTTTGACATTACCAGTATGATCCTTGTCTTTCAAGAGAGGATTGGAGGGGATAGAAGAGGAAAATGAATTTTTCACTATTTTAATAACATTGAATGTTCATAGCCTTTATACAATGTGGCCAAATCAACCTTACCATCTTATTGATTATATTAGTATTTCTTTTCCTTGGAGAAAACACACATGGGATAAATGAAGGACCTGAAAGTGCAATCAGGGGTCTCAAGGGCCACCCTTCCTTACATGGCTGGTGATAATAAAGGCAATAATAATTCTCCTTGTAAATAATTTCTTAGGAAGTTCCCACCAATCCTTAGGTACTCAAGATCCTGAGTCCTAGAGTTGGCTGCAGCCAATTAGGTGACCCTCTGGAAATGGGTGTAATGATCTTGACAGCATACTGATGAGTGGACATCCTACAGGACTACATGTGGGTATGGATGGATTCCTGCCATTTTGGGGTTCAGTGCCGCAAGGCGATGAGCAGTGACTGAGTGAGATTCCCCAACCCTTCCTGGAAATAGGCTGTTGATCAATGTGTCAGACTCTTGGCAGACTCAAGAAACCTAAATTTAACAGGTGATGGCTTCTTCCACGGATGACTGGGAAATGGATCTTCGGGAAACCTAGTCCCAGGCTGGTGATCTGGACCAATGCACAAGCTGCTGAAAAGGAGTGGACGAGCCCACTGTACCATCCATCATGCACAGGGACTCTACACCACTCTTCAACTCCTGCATACTCCTGCACAATTTCTCAATTCATTTCAGCAGATTTTCATGACTGGTTCAACTTGTGTTGTAGTGATAAAAATACAGAGATCCAGATATAATACATGAATATAATATTTACAAATAGACATATTTATATGCATGTATGCATATAAATCATACATGTGTAATAGTTACAGTGTCTGCCAAAAATGTGTACATCAGGAAAAGAAAAGCTTGTGTAAATATTTTAATATTAAATTTATTGAGACATTATAAGACTGATACAAGTTATCTTTGGCTTCTACAATTACAAGGAGTCTCAAAGAAGTGGCCCTTAACTGAAGGACACTTACCAATCCAGCAAGCAGCTGAAGTGTGTAGACAATTTTCGGTGGACATATATGCATGGGTGTTTGCCTCTGTATCTCTGTGTCCTTGTGTGTATTTCAATCAACTCTTAAAGTGTACTTTGTTATGGTTTGTGTTTCAATGTCCCCCTAAATCCTTATGAGGTCAGAATTTTTTTGCTTTTTTTTTTCCTCTAGAGTTGGCTGAATCAAAAGCCGTGACTCATCCACATGGCTGCACTGACAAAGGTTCTGCAATCTGAGGTACAGGATCTCAGGATAAATCCTGAGGGCATTTCATTGCCCTTCTCAGACCAAAAAGCTACAACTCTTGTTGCACAGGTCCTGCTTTACCTTGGTCTTAACCATCCAGTAGAAAAGTATGAAGACGAAAT
>NW_004524713.1:2397911-2399476 GCF_000260255.1 Octodon degus | reverse complement strand
AGTGCATGGTGATAGACCTGGCTCAATTTTGAGTTTTTGGCATATAGAGAGCCAGTTTTTCCAGCACCATTTGTTAAAGAGGCTATCTTTCTTCCAGTGATTATGTTTGGCCCCTTTGTCAAAGATAAGGTGGCTGAGTGTGTTCATAGGGGCTTCAACATCTTCTAATCTCTTTCATTGATCCACAGGTCTATTTTGTTGCCAGTACCATGCTGATTTTATCACAGTAGCCTTTCAGTATAATTTCAAGTCAGGAATTGTAATGCCTCCTTCCTTGTCTTTATTGCGCAGGATTGCCTTTGGTATTCTAGGTCTTTTCTGGTTCCAGATAAATTTTAGGAATGATTTCTCTACCTATGTGAGGTATGTTTGTTGTAATCTGATAGGAATTGTGTTAAATCTGTACAGCAATTTTGAGAGTATGGCAATCTTCACAATGTTGGTTCTTCCTATCCAGGAGCATGCAATATCTTCCCATGTTCTGAAATCCTCTGAAAAATCTTTTTTTAGAGTACTGTAATTTACTTGAAAAGATCTTTAACTTCTTTAGTTAGGTTAGTTCCAAGGTATTTCATTTTCCTCGCTGGTATTGTAAAAGGTATTGTTTCTATAATTTCCCTCTCAGTGTGTTTGTTGTTTGTTTAGAGGAATGTTATTGACTTTTTGGTAGTGACTTTATAACCTGTTATGCTACTGAATTTCTGTATTAATTCTAGTAGCTTCTTGGTGGAGTTTTTTGAGTCTTCCACATAAAGTATCATGTCTTCTGCAAATAAAGATAATTTAAATTCTTCTTCATCTATTCTTACTCCTTTTATTTCCTTCTCTTGTCTAATGGCTATAGCTAATGATTCCAGAACTATATTGAATAAGAGTGGTGATAGAGGACATCTTTGTCTTGTACCACATCTAAGAGTAAAAAATATCAGTTTTTGACATTTAGGATTATGTTAGTCATTGGGTTTTCATCAATGGCTTTTTACCAGATTGAAGTAGAGGTCATCTATTCCAATTTTCTGTAGGACTTTGAACTTGAATAAGTGTTGAACCTTGTCAAAAGCCTTTTCTGCATGAACTGAGATGATCATGTGGTTTTTAGTTTTTGCTCTATTGATATAGTGTATTTCATTTATAGATTGTGGTATTGGATATTAGATTTTTCATGACCATTAAGATTTGCTTTATATAGTTTGGTGCTCTTGTGTTTGGTGCATACATATTCATGAGTGTTACCTCTTCCTCTTGAAATTTTCCCCTAACTAGTATATAGTGGCCTTCTTTATTTTGCTTAATCATTGTTGGTTTGAAGTTGAGACTGTATGAGATTAGGATTGCTACCCCTGCTTTTTTCTGAGGTGCTCGGGCATGTAGTATTGTGTTCCATCCTTTGACTTTCAGCCTATGAATTTCTGTATTAGATAAATATGTTTCTTGTATACAGCATATTGTTGGATTTTTGTTTCCTAATGCACTGTACCTGTCTATTTCTCTTAATTGGTGAATTGAGTCCATTTACATTAATGGTTATAATTGAGATATATTGACTTACGGTTGACATGTTATTT
>NW_004524713.1:2385896-2397811 GCF_000260255.1 Octodon degus | reverse complement strand
AAGAATATATGTAGTGTATTATTTGTTGAAACTGTACTTTCGATTTGATTTGAAACTGTCTCATTGCTATATGTTTATCAATAGAACTTTGAAAAGAAAAATAAATAAATAAATTTCTTACCAAATTAAAAAAAAGGAAGTGTTTGAATGACTTATGGTGCAATGCTGGGATTAAGAGCCTGCTGGATTTAAGGGTAGGTAGTGGCTGGATCTGCCCATTGGCTGGATTGGCCTCTCTCTAATCCTGGTAGGATGCTTAGAATATAAGGAATGGAAAACAGCTTGTCTTGTCCTCTCTTCTTCCTTGCTTGTTACACTTGCTGGCTCCTGGTCACATGAACTATTGCCCCTCTTCATGGGCCACTCTGCCTAGGAGCCAGACAATTAGAGACCTGAACATTTACAAACTATGTGTAAAATAGATCTTTCACACTTTAACTCTGGATAATGGGTATTTTGTCCCAGCAATGAGAGCAAAGTACATAAGGTGCAACTCATCTGAATTATCCAGTTTTTTTCCAAATTATAACTGATCTCTAAAATAAAGTAAAACAGAAACATTTTACTGTATCTACTATAGCTCTGATCACAGCGTACCACAAGGTACCTTATTTTTTTTTTGAACAGGGGATTGAACTCAGGGCCTTGCGCCTGCCAGGCAAGTGCTTATTTTACTGAGCTATCTTCCCATCTTGGTACATTATTGTTTAGTATTTATTTTTGCTTTTCAAGTGGTGAAAAGTGACCAATGGAATTAATGCAAACATCCACTCCCACTAATTTGGGAGGGAAAAATTATCAGAAATCTGAACAGGCCACCATTACTCACACAAAGAAGAATTAGATTACAGAATAGGAAAAGACTACAAAATGTCTTATTCTGTCTTCACAATAAACCTACATGAGTGCAAGTTTAGTAATTGTGGAACTTCATGTAAATCAGAATAACAAAGCTGGATTTTCAATACTACCATCAGAGAAAAATGGGCACACTTTTGTGGTACACTACCAAATGCACATATAGATTGAATACAACTGTTATTGAAACACTAACAGGGCCAGCCCGATAGCTCCGTGGATTAAAGCACCTACAAGCAGGAACAGGGGCCAGGGATTCGATCTCCCGGCCTGCTGTGCAGGTCCTGCTCCTGGGGTAACTAGAGATGGCAATTGAGATTGGGTGTGGTGGTGCACCTGTAATCCCAGCACTTGGGAGACTGAAAACAGGAGAAGTACTATGAGTCGGATATACACAGTGAGACCGTGTAGATCCTGTACTAAATACAGGAAGGAAGGAAGGAAGGAAGGAAGGAAGGAAGGAAGGAAGGAAGGAAGGAGAAAGAAAGAAAGAAAGAAAGAAAGAAAGAAAGAAAGAAAGAAAGAAAGAAAGAAAGAAAAAGAAAAGACTAACAATATTCTTACAGATCTATAAAAACACAATATTAAAATTTATATGGAAACAGAAGAGACCCAGAACAGATAAAGCAATCCTGAGCAAAAGCTCAAAGCAATAGACATCACAATCCCTATTTCCAGTGATTCTATGAAGATAAAGTAACAAAAACAGCATTGTACTGGCACAAAAATGGGTATGTAGACCATAAGAGAGAACAGAAGACACAAAAACATCTGTATGTGCCTACAGCCATCTGATCTATAATAAAAGGCCCAAAATGTACAACAGTGACAATATAACCCTTTAGCTTTTGGTGCTTGGAAAATTAGTTATTCTTATGTAGAAAATTGAAACTAAATCCAAATATCTCACCCTTTGCTAAAATCAACTGAAAACAGATCAACAACAATGATATAAAACAGAGAATTTGAAACTAAAATATTTGAAATCATAAGCACAGTCTAAGACTTTTGTGAATAGAACTTTCATGCAAAGAGAGAGAGAGAGAGAGAGAGAGAGAGAGAGAGAGAGAGAGAGAGAGAGAGAGAAACAGACAGAGAGACAGAGACACACAGAAAGAGATAGAGATAGCAAGGAATCGGCAAAGCAGATTATATCAAATCAAAAAGCTCTGACAGCAAAGAAAATACTTCACAGAACTAACAAACAACCTACAAAGGGAAATTTTTTGCCAGCTGTGCTTTGGAGAGAAGACTAATGTTTAGAATGTAAATATTATTAAAATATGATAAATGTTAACAATTTTAAAAATTACGGTGAAAGACACTTCAGTGTCATTCTCCATCAAAATGCTTCCCCTCTCTTTTAACCCTCCATCATCCTTCCTTGCTGAGGCATCACTGGGAGTTCTCTGGAAAGTATTTGTAGTTGAGCTGCCATGGCTGCCTAGTGGCCTGAATCAACGCACCACGTGTACCTCTGAAGATCATTTTGACATTGTAGTAGAACCAAAAAGAGTTTAAGTAAGCATACAAGAATGAAACATACGTACCTATATTTATAGCATGACAATTAATAACAGCTAAGCTCTGCAAGTAACTTGGATACCCATCAGTGGATGAATGGATGAAGAAAATATGATATGTAAATAATGAACTTTTATCTTACCATAAAGAAGAATCAGTTCACGTCATTTGCAGGAAAATGGAGAGATCTTGAGATCATCATGTTTCATGAAATAAGATACAGAACATAAAACAGGCCCGGGGAGATGGCTCAGTAGAATAGGTGCTTGCCTGGCAAGCGCAAGGGTCTGAGTTCAATCCTCGGTTCTCACAAAAAAAAAAAAAAAAAAAAAAAAAAAAAAAAAAAAAAAACAGCATAGTTTCTCTCATATGAGAAAGCATATAAATAAAGAGCTATGATAGGGTACAGGGAAAACTTTCTGAAGAATGAAGAGTGGATGAGAAGGAGAAAAGGGTGACTGCTATCACAGAGAACAAACAGAAAGAGATAGAAAATGATCCAAATTCTTAATTCCATAAAGTGAAGATGAACACCATCTATCACAAATATAATCTGATACAAAACTAAAAAATGAGTAAACATCACTATCAGCCTCTCGGATCTGTCATCTTAAGTAATATGTGATAACATCTGATTGTTAAACCTAATGTAAACTTCTGTTTGTGCAGGTGAAAAAACTTGTGTGATTAAAAAGTAATCCTATGTTAATTCTCAGCTTTCCTTCAGAATATAGTCAAAGATAAACAAAACATTATATTGCTGTAGAATAGAATGTTATTCAAATTAGTTGTTTAGATTACCAGATAGAGTAATACAGCAGCCATTGTGGAATGCCTCTTATTTTGCTTAGTGAAATCTGGTATTGTTTCTAATGTTTATTTTTTTCTATTACCATTTCATGTTCTTAAAAAAATAAAAAGAATAGAATGTTATTCAGCTGTGCACAGGGAATAAAATACTGGTCCATGCTCTAGGATGAACGAACTTTGAAAACAGGCTGTGTGAAAGAAGTCAGATTTAAAAGGACATCTATCCTGTGATTCCACTCAGATGCAATATCTTGAACAAGAAAATCCATAAATACTGAAGATGGATTCCATTGACAGTGTTTGATGGGAGAAGAACGGGTATTTGCCAAAGGGTGAAGTTTCTTTTCAAGGTGGTAACCATGTTCTAGGATTATGTAGTACTGTTGACTATACAAACTTATGAATATATTAAAATGACTGAATTACACATGTCAAAATGGCAAGAAGAATCATGTATAAATTTTATCTCAGTTTAATACAAAAGGAATAATAAAGACTAAAAATGAAAAAATGTTGAAATAAGAGCTATCGTTTTCTGAAGATACATTCCAACAGCTGTGTAGTACTTTAAATGTACTGTTTCATTTAAGTCCCAAGGCAGCCTCAACATGTGGGTGCTATAATCATTGTCTGTAATGATTACCTTCATTACAGACAAATAGTGTGAGGCACAGGGCTAGCTGAAGGGCTGGCCAGGGTCACTGGGAATGAAGGACGTTCTGTGTGACTCTGAGAGAAAACGTTCTGCAGCCTCTCTGCTGACACCAGCCTGTACGCAAGATGCAAGGAAAATAAAAGCCAGAGTAAGTGATCCTGATCAATATTCAAAACATTCTGTTTTCCTAGCTCCCTTATGGCTAGAAATTAAATTGCCACACCCAGGCCATACACCACAAGCTGAGCAGAAAGCCCCTGTGCCTTTGCTCACAGCACGGTGAGAGACAGGAGCCCAAGCAAGGTAGCAGTTACCTCAGAGAGGCTCCCTGAGGTCTCCGACTGCTGACTCCACTCACACTTCTCCAAATGCTTCAGCGGGAATGTTCAAAGATGACACATCTTCAGGGACTGTGCAAATTCAAGTTTCATTAATCAGAATGATGAAAATTTACCTCATTTATGAGAATTTGCCATCAACTGTTATTTGTTGAGAATTCCACTGCCTATTCAAACAAACCTATAAAGTGACACATTTGTTAACCCTGTTTTTAGGTAATGATACTGACCAGAAGGCTAATGATTTTGGGGTGCTTATTGTATTCTTCACAATCCTTTACATAACTTATGAATAATTCAAATAATTTAATAACATTATTTAATATATTAATAATATATAATTATGTGATATAATGTATGATGTTTAATAATTATTTAATATTATTTAGTCATTTAATTTAAATAATTGAATAGAAAACATCCGGTAATTGTTGATTTTTTTTTTATTTTAAAGAGCAAAAAGATAAACAATGAAACAAAGTCTCAAAACAGTTTAGTAAGATAATTACAATAGTTGATAAATTAGACACTGCAGTCCTTGTATTAGTTAATCAGAGTACAAGATATATCAAGATATATAGGCATGATATCTTGTCTAAACGATATTAATATTCCTTTCAAAGAACTAAGAGAAGCTAGCTGTAAAACTATCTTAACTATTTTGTATATTCCTTTTCTTCCTTTTCCCTTCTACCATTGCTGTTTGCCTTTTCTTTTACACAGTCTTTTTTCGAGTCTACAATATCTGTTGCACATTTTGGATCATATTTTCCTGTAAAATTTCTCACATTAGTGAGACAATACTGTTAGATGTTTAGAAAACATAGATTTTGAGATTTAAATGAAATGGAAATTTAAAAGACAGTTTGAATATTTGCAGAATGACATGAATGTTTAGTATACACCTCACACACAAGTCAGGATACTGAACACAACCAACATTCTGGGAGATTCTCATGTCCTGTTGGGATATGTTCCTTTTCTACCCCAAAATAATCACTATCTTGATTCCTATCACTATGCATATATTTTGCCTGTTTTTGAAATTTGATAAATGGTTCATAATTGTTGGCACTTCACTTCCTTACTTAGTTTTGCTGTTATTATTATTTAGATTCTATGGTCCCTAGTGTATTCAGTAATGCTTTGTTTATTGCATTATGTAGGGTTGTTGTATGAACATAAATATTTCATCTTTGTTATTATTGATAAACTGCTCTAATACAGTTCTGTTTGTCTTTTGAGTGTACATAAAGGTATGCATTTCAGTTAGATGTTCCCAACAGTAGAATTCCTGGATCAGAGACTACAAATATGATCAGCCGTAGCAAGCCCAGATAAGCACTTTTTCAAGGCAGTGGCGTGATCAGCACTCTCAGCCACCGTGGAGGGAAGTTTTAACTTCCATAGAAATATTGAATATTTTGTATTGTTTGCTAATTTGTTAAAATTTGGCTCCATCAATAGCTATAGTTTTAGTGTGTGTTTGTTTATAATTCACAAGTTTTTTCTTCTGAAGTGCCACATTCAGTTTTTTTCTCCCTTGTATTGATTAATATCTCTCCATTTTTCTACTTGACATGAAGGAAATGTGTAGTCATCTATTTGTACATTTAATATTTTGTGTGTGAGTTATGTTTTAATTTAATACAATAATTTAGCAAATAAAAGAGCAGGATTCCACATTATATATTTTGCCACTGAATTCACATTTTTAAACACTTTACATTTATTATATTACTCTCCATTCTACTTGCAGCCTCCTTAAAAAATACAGTACATGAATGTCTGCTTGTTGCTATTTTCAACATGAAAAATAAAGTGTAATTATTTGGTGCTCAGAGTCAATAGCACAGTGATTTTGGTCTTAGAAACTATGTCATCCAGTTTTTGTACTTATATTTAACCACATTTAAAGCAAGCGGATGATGTGTATAGCTTGGGAGTAAGCACTTGCTTTCATTTCCAAGGCCCTATGTTTAACATATTAAAGACCATGAATACCCTCAGAAGGAACACAGGAAGGAAGCAAGGAAGTAAGAAGAGAAGGAGGGTGGGAAGAAAGGAGGGAGAGGGGGAGGGAGAGAGAGGGACGGAAGATGCAAGGAAGGAGAAAATAGAAAGAAAAACAGCAATGAGAGTAAGTAATATCTAAGTGGTACTTGTTAACCTTTTGGGTAGGTGACACTCTTTCAGAAACTCTGTCATTGTTACATAAATGTGACACAAGTCCCACCTCATGCTTCAGATTTCTGAGCATTATCTTATCTCCTCCCTTCTCATCCAGAACTCTATTACAGCATTTGCTTATATTTTTCTACTCATTTAAATTTCTGTGTACTTTTTGTATATGGCCTCCTCTATCTCCTCGAGAGCATCTTTAGAATAGGACTTTCAAAACCTCCATGGATGTAATTCAAATAGCACAGATTCTCTAACCAAACTAGAAGATGCCATGTGGCATCCTTTCTGCTGAAGTCATATTCTCCTGGTCTGTGTTCTGAATTATCTTGAGTACTCATTCCATGGGGGTACTTTAAAGATAAAATAGTGGGAAATCTCAGGCTTTTGGTGTGTGATCCTTGAAGTCCAATTGTCTCTGTCATATAAGCAAATGATGTAACAGAATTCTGCACGGCACATCACTCATCCTCTCCTTTTCTTAGTCTCTTCATCTTCAAAAAAGGAAAGCTAATGTATACCTTCATATGCTCAAGGTCAATGTAGAGATTAAAGAAGGATGTACTAAACTCTTTGGCACACTTGTCAGTAATAAATATACTAGAAATTATTTTTCATTTATATTGTTTTGACTTATAATAGCTTCCTTCAGTTGCTATCTTATTGCACAAGATTTTTACCCAAGAAAAAGCAAAACAAACATTTTCATTAAAATAAAGTCCTCAGTGGTGAAATATCAGACCTAAGCTTCAAGAAAGTATGTGATTATTTTGCTTAGTTCTAATCTAACTGTATTCAATGAAAATCAGCTGCCTTCTGTCTGTTTTAAAGTCCCTGTGTGAAAAGTAGGGAGGGTACTGTGTAGATAGAGTTGCACAACTTAAAGAACAATCAAATTTAAGTGAAAATATACTTAAGGTAGTATAAATAGAAATGACATAAGTTTCAGTTTTTAAATATGTCTTATAGGGGGCAGGGAGATGGCTCAGTGGAATAAGTGCTTCCCTGGCAAGTGCAAGGGCCTGAGTTCAATCCCTGGTTCATATATATATATATATATATATTCTTATACACTGCAGTTGAAGTCTTTGAAAGGTGCTTTTTGACCACTCTTACCACTTACCTCCAGAAGTGCATTTCCAAGTAATTCTCTTCTCTAAAATCCTCATTCATTTTTGAGATCATCTCCACCAGCTTGTGTTTTTTGGCTGCTTCCCAAACTGTCCTTACCTTTTCATCCCAGCAGGCTGCTCCCAATAAATCAGAAAGAGACTCTGATGTTCCCCACAGGACCCAGAATCTTGGCTTGCATTCCCAATCTGTTATGTTAGACTCAGGACCAGAGTGGGAAGAGCCAATGACAATGCCTGGTATCTCTGAAAACACTGTCCAATTTTGTCAGTGTGTGCAAGGTGGGGACAGTAAGGACTTGCTGCTCAGAAACAATGGTCTAATCTAACAACTGACTGTTCCCAGCCAGCTGAGAGAGGGCACACTACACATCAGGATGAAGTGAGTCAGACTTTCTCAGCTTATGTTCAAGTTCAGAAGAAACCAAAAAGGAGAAAAGGTCTTGACAATGCCACCTCCCTAATACTAACCTGTCTCATGCTTTGGTCCCTGTGGCAAGCTAAATGCCAGCTGGAAATGTCCCAATTACTGGGGCCTATCAAATACAGAGAATTTTTGGGCTAGTGTTTCTTTTTTTTTCCTGACTGCTGTGAAGTCAGCTGTGCCACCTGTACAAATGTGACCTACAGATGCAAGCAGATGTGCACCCAGCATGACTTCCCCACCCCTGCCACCAGTTAGTAGATCAGCTGATGAAAACAGACAAGATAGGAAAAGAAGCAACTGTGGCTTCATCACTGGCTAACTCAGCAATATGACTTGCAAGCTAAGCAAAGGTTGAGAATGTTGGGAAATGCAAGCAGACTTGACAAACAAAGCTCAAGGAAAACTCAAAGGGGGACTGGAAAGCACTAGTAAACCTTTCTTTCGTTAAACTGTGTAGCCTTAACAGATGCTAATAAACCCAGATTTTACAGATTCAGTAATATGAGCATGCTCACACACAGGTATATTTATTGAAAAGCATTAACTTATCACAGAGGGCTAAGAATGCCTGGGTTAATGCTCATCAAGAAATATAAAGCATCAGCACAAGCAACAGCAACTGGACTTCATGGATCTTTTAACAAATACTTACTGCAGACTTTCTAATAAAGAATTTATAGTGGACAGTGAAAAGAGGAAAAGATGAAAAAGAAAAATAGATATTTCCTTAAAAGAGTTTTCAGTATAGGGAGGCACAAGGATATATTCATAAAAAATTGATGTCAAGGATGAGCTTGAAGATGTGATTAATCTGGAGGTTGAGGCTTAGCTGGCAAGGTAGGTGGGCAGGAGAGGTTCTCAGCACCATGCAACTTTTTCTCCAGGAGACATTTGGCACTGTGGGCAGTGATTGTTGGTTGTCCTTATAGGTGAAGATGGGGCGGGACACTGACATCCAATGAACAGGGGGCAGGGACCAAGAATGGTCATGAATGCAAACCTATCAGGCACAGACTAGAATACTGCAGTGAAGAATGACAAAGACAAAAATTCAAGAATTCCACTGTTGAGAAACCCTACTGCAGATCTATGACAAGGACAGGGCATTTCTGATGAGCAGTTGGAAGACACAAAGCCTTTTAATGACACCAAATGAATCACGAAGAGTGGAATACAGGCTTTTGACACAGACATAGGGCGTTACAAAGCTTGACCACAACATTATGGTGCTTGGAGTGACCTATGGAGAAGCTGAGGCTGCAGCTTAGGCAAAGAGTCATGGAAATGTGTGTGTCCTAAAGTAATGTGAATCAAAAATGGTCCACATGAAACTTTCTGAAATGTATGGCAGATGAAGAAACTGGAGCTCAGAAGACGAGTTACAAAGCTCAGACAAGAAATTGAGAATCTTTACTAGGATGAGGCTGTGGGGTGGGAAGCAATAGCCACAGAGGCTGAGTGGAGGACTGAGCAGTACAGTGAAAAGAGAGTGGATGTAGCCAAGGGGAGGGTTCCTAGAGGATGGCAATATTTGTAACATTCAGGCCAGGGACAGAAGAAGGGCTAGACCACGCTTCAATAATCAGCTGCTTCTGTGTGCTCCACGGTGCTTGGAATTCATGCTGAAATCAAATGTATGCAACAGTTATTGAAACCATTTATGAGTCCAGGGAGTTAGCTCAGTAGAATAAGCGCTTGCCTGGCAAGCTCAAAGGCCTGAATTCAATCCCCAGTTCCACCAAAAAAATAGGAAAAATCCTTTATTGCCTGGCAAGCACAAGGGCCTGAATTCAGTCCCTGGTTCCAAAAAAGAAAAGAAGAAAGAAGAAAGAAGAAAGAAAGAAGAAAGAAGAAAGAAGAAGAAAGAAGAAAGAAGAAAGAAGAAAGAAGAAAGAAAGAAAGAAAGAAAGAAAGAAAGAAAGAAAGAAAGAAAGAAAGAAAGAAAGAGAAACAACTTCAGATTTTCTTTTTATTTGTTTTATTTTGTGTTTTTAATAGTGTTGCAAAAGGAGTAGAGTCAACATTGTTTGCCTGGAACTAAGAGGTTCCACAGACATGTGTCCTTCCGGGTTTTTTTGTCAGTACAGGGTTGGAACTCGAGACCTTGCACATGCCAGTCGGGTGCTTATGCCACTGAGCTATCTCCCTGACCCTTTTCTGGGTTTAAAATGGAAAAAAAAACTCACACAAAATGAGAAAAAGCTCATTCTTCTAGTACCTGAGCTCTGAGAGTCTACATATATTAGTCAAATTCCCACATTTAGAGGGAGCACGCCTTAAATTCAGTGTGTCTCAGTTCAGAATCTGCAGTTCTCTCTGCACACCACAGTAATTTAAGCAAAGCCCAATTGGCTCTATACAGAAAGGCAGGGCAGATAGAGAAACACACTTCACTTGGACTGAGGAGGAGGTGGAGAGGCGATGTTCTATTTTGGGAAACTGACATTCAAGTTTTCTAAAATGTATGCAGGGTTCTACTTACTTTCAGAACTTTTCAAAATTCTTTCTCTGGTATCCTCTTTTCATACTCCTTCCTGATTTTGTTTAAAGGTTCCATGCAGAGTTGTTATTTTTATAGCTGGACAATTATCTATAATTTAACCTTGGGGTCCAGACTCTGACCAGAGCTGTGATATGTGTCTAATGAAAGAGTAGCTGCCTGATGGATGAGTTTTGATTTTGTTGGAAAGTCTTCTGCACTTTCTTCAAGAAGTGGTGACAGTTCCAGGATTGATCAGGACCAGATTAAAACTACAGGGAAAGTTGGTCAAGGCTGAGGCTCTCAGATGAGGTACTGAGAAAATAAGCCAGTCAGATATGGAATAATCCCATCACGTTCTATGCTGGGAATCCCTGCTTTCTTATGAGCTCAGAGGATAGCCATCAGAAAGCTAAGTAGAAATTAATGGTCCAGCCAAGTTGCAGGGAATCAGTCTTTAAGATAGTCACTGAGGAATTTGTATTTTAGTTTTATGGACGATTCTCCTCATTTTATTTTATTTTTATTCCATAATTTTATTGAGAAACAAATAGCAATGAGACAGTTTCAAATCAAATTGGTAGGAGAGTTTCAATAATTAGCACATTGCATACATTCTTCCTAGTGGTTAATTTGCTGTACAAGATGCAAGCATGATATGCTATTTACAAACACCATTAGAACAAATCCCTTTATTCATTAAGAGAATATAACTATATACCTACCCTAATCACTTTGAATACACAGATAAAAAATGGACATTCATCTGTATCCCCTTTATTTCGTTGGTTCCCTTATTTGAATACTATAGGTGTGTAAACTCAGCAAAATAATCTAAAACAGTCCAGTAGCCCATAATAGTATTATTATGACTCAGGTCATCAATTTCTGACATTGCTCGTGAAGCAGAAGATCCGAGTCCCCCACAGCTCAATATGACAGCATGGCTTTACTTCTTATACTTCATTTTTATACTTTTCTGCTAGATGGCTAAGACCAAGGTAAAGCAGTACCTATGCAACAAGAATTGTAGCTTTTGGGTCGGAGAAGGTCAGTGAAATCCCCTCAGGATTTATCCTGAGATCCTGTACATCAGATTGTAGAACCTTTGTCAGTGTCAGCCATGTGGATGAGTCACGGCCATTGCTTGGCTAATGTGCTCTCTGTGAAAGCCTGAGAGAGTGTTTTCTCCCCATGTGACTCTCCTTAGGCACATTCTAAGTCATCGATCACTTTCCTCTTTGGCCCCATAATCTCCTTGATCAGAAAATTTGGGAAACTACTGAGTTACATGATGTCACACTACAAGTTCTCATATGTCCTGAGTCTTAATTGAACTTGGAAGGCTGGGGCCAAAATGTTGGCTTTCCTTGCAGCCATCCTTTTTCTCTAATATTGGTCTTCAAACTTAGGTTGTTAAGCAACCATAAGACAAGCTTATTGTTATTACCATACAATTTAGGCTCTTAAGCTTAACCTCACTGTCTGTCTGAATATCAAACATCTTAGGCAT
>NW_004524713.1:2376880-2382034 GCF_000260255.1 Octodon degus | reverse complement strand
GCTATGAGTTCTGAGAATTCTTTTTTTATTTCAGAAAATAATTCCGCTCTGAGTTCCTCTATAACTTTCTGCTGTTGCTTATTTACTATCAATGTTATTAATTCGTACATTTGAGCTGAGCTAGTAGAAAAGAATTCCGCTCTGAGTTCCACTATGACTTTCTGCTGCTGCTTATTTACTAACGAGGCTATTAATTCATACATTTGAGCTGAGCTAGTGTCCTCAGCACTTGTTCTGGATTGGCATTGGGTTTCATCCATATGTTTCTGCATTTGATTCTTTACTGCAGATGTTACTAATTCAGGAATTTCTTTTTTCATTTCCAATCTGAGTTCCTATAAACCTTTTTGAAGCTGTTTCTTTATTTCAAAAGCTGTTGATTCATTGCTTTCAGCTGTGTGATTCCCAATTTGTTGTGTTATATCCTCTGCACTTGTTATGGGTGGGCTTGGTTTCTGAGATTGCATTTTGTTCCTTCTCATCATTTTGTGTAGCACTGTTTTCTGTCTTGTAGATCTTTGTTGCAGTTATAACCTTAGCACCTACTGAAATTCAGGTGCAGATCTACAAAGTTTGGATTTATCTAGCTGTGCCTGGCTTGGGTCTGGCTGCTGTGCTCAGCTCCTTCCTGCTGCTGCCTTTGGGGGGTGAACCTGTTGTACCCCTCTGGCAAGATGTTCTGCTCCTGGACTAGCTGGTTGGTTCTGTCCCCTACACTCTCTGCAGGGATTGCAACTGCAGGATTTCACCCCAGGGCTGTGTGCCAGGCCTGAGCTGAGTCTGGAGGGGACAAGGTGGAGTATGGGGGAGAGACAGCTCTCCCACACACTCACTGGGCCTAGACTAGGACTGGATCTGGGGTTTGCCAGAATGGGCCAGAAGTTCCTACTCTGTGGGCGGCATGTGGGGTGAACTGCAGAGTGATGGGGGGTGTCCCATGAGGGTGAGAGAGGGTGTCACTCATGCTGCACCTCTGCTGGGACCAGTAGGTCTTGCCAGCACAGGGTAGCAGCAAGCTCTCCCACACACTCACCGGGCCTGGGCTATGACTGGATCTGTGGGTTCCCGGAACACGGCAGAAATTCCTACTGGGCAGGCAGGGTGGGGGAGGTGCTGCGGAGTGGTGGGAAGCATCCCCAAGTGGGGTAAGAGGGTCTCACCCATGCTGTGCCTGGGCTGGGGCAGGTCCTGCCAGCACAGGGTAGCAGCAAGCTCTCCCACACACTCACCGGGCCTGGGCTATGACTGGATCTGTGGGTTCCCGGAACACGGCAGAAATTCCTACTGGGCAGGCAGGGTGGGGGAGGTGCTGCGGAGTGGTGGGAAGCATCCCCAAGTGGGGTAAGAGGGTCTCACCCATGCTGTGCCTGGGCTGGGACCAGTAGGTTCCGCCGGCGCAGGGTACCAAAAGCTCTCCCACACACTCATGGGGCCTGGGCTAGGACTCAGTTCTCCTCATTTTAAAGATCTGAAACTCTAGATGTAAAGTGTTCAAGCAGGCACAGGGGCTGGGGCTTTGATCCCAGGCACTATTGTGTTGGCCCTGCCCCTGTGGGGCCCTGAGATGGTAATTGAGACAAAGTGTGGTGGAGTGCACCAATTATCTCAGCTCTTAGGAGGCTGTAAACAGGAGAATCACTGAGTCCAATCTAGTAGTGAGCCCCTGAAAACCTTGTAGATCCTTCCCTAAAATACAAAAAGAAAAAAAAAATGTAAAGGGATAACATTGAAGATACTGCACAGTACTGTGGATTGCCTTCTGTGTCACATCTTAGCAAGTCTGTCTTTATAGCACCAAAGCCTGCATACACAACATGTAAAAAGCAACATGTGATGAAACCTTATAAATGGAACTGAAGCAGAAATTCTATGTAATTTTCATTTGTAATTTAATATTCCCCTTTAGATTTTTTTTAAAATGTTAATTATCTCTCTTGTCTTTCAATATTCTCATTTTATTTGGTTTTTCAGAATGTAAGTATGCCAAAACAGTCATTAAGTATATGTTACACAAAAGAGGAGCAAACTGGATTTGGCCTAGGCTGTAGACTGAGGGGTCTTAGAGAATCTAGACTGGATCAACAAAGATAAGGACTCCATGTTCTTTGAAACTGTATATAAAAATGTCAGGTAATAAAATAACACAATGTTTGTAATACAGTTTGCCCCACAATAAGTTTGTGAGTAGGAGATATATGTAGCAAAAGTCTCCAATGACTTTGTAATTGTGAAAAGTAAATATAAGATTTATGGGCTTAAAACCATGTGTTTTTTATACTTTTCTACATTTGAGTTATGTATAAGACAAAAGCATTTTATAAAAATAATGCAGTAAGGTGAAAATGATCAAAAACTTTTCTGTGTACTTGAGAATCTTACAAAAATGATCCTTTTAATAAGTATAACCAATATATACCAATAAAATGACAAAAAGCAAAAGAGGAGCTTTGCTCTTTGCTGTTTTCCACCACCATATAGGCCCATGGCATCTTTCCAAGATTTCTTCCTCCCATTCTTTTCCCACCTTATCCTATGAATTACAATGAACCAATTTAGTACACGTAAGGCCACAAAGCCATAGTAGCCAAATTGTGACCCTTTACCTGGCTGTGCAGCATGAGAAAACTCCTTCTGCTTCTCTGAAGTTTGGGAAACTCTTCAAGACAGAAACCACATGCCATGGTTTGTCTAGTTGTCCCCACAAAGCTTCATGCAGTCATGTGATGGCTTCTAGCATTTGTGATGAACTCATGATCCAATGCTGGGTTGGAGTGCTACACCCGACCTGGGGAAGGTAGCCACAACACAACGTAGGGATAGGACAGAGTCTTGCTAGCCTCTGACTGAGCAGCTGCTCCTCCCTTTGCCCTCTGCCATGTGCCACTCTTCCTTGAAGCCAGCTGAATATGGACTGAAACCTCCACTAACTATGAGCTAAATAACCCTTTCCTTCCTTAATTTTGAATGTCTCGTATTTTGTCCCCATAACAAGAGGAAAGTAACTGAAATATTACATCAATATCATGAGTATAATAGGATCTTGAACCAGAAACACCCTTGTGTACTATTTGGTTTACAAACAAAAAGCATTTGGTAGAGTTGTGCTTTGGTTTGCAAACTCTACATTGAATGATATACATGATCATAGCCATCTTTGCCACAAAAGTACAACCTGGCCTGCTTTTCCAAAATTATGGAAAAACTTAAGTCTGTGAGTAGAGATAGCATTATATTTCATAGCTTTCATAAAAATTAAATGATATACTCCATCAAAGTGTTTCATATTAAGTCTGACACCAAGAAACTGAATTAATGCAGCTATCCTTGCTAATAATTATAATTACTTAGCCTGATTAATTGAACAAAAATTTCCTGAGGTTTTCTACAGTGTCAGGCACTATCCTTGGTTCATATCAGAATATTCAGCATTCATACAAAAAATATACACTTGTATAGTGTCACACTCTTGTTTAGGACTTCTTAGCTCTATGGATTATCCTTCCAATTTGGTCCGGGCAATTCATTATTATTTATCCTGAAGCCTATATTAATGATTTTTTTAAGTCCACTGTGGCTACGAGGGCTGCTTATAACTTCTTCTCCATGCGATCTAAATGTTCTGCTCAACCCACTAGTAATTACAATCTGGCTGCTGCACTCTGGATTATATGTTGATTTTTTTAATAAATTAAAGTCTTTTAAAGAAGAATCCATTTTTAATTTATTTTTATGCCTTCAGACCTTAAAGCTGGTCTGATTAGGGAAAAGGGATTAAGTATTATTTTTTATTTTAAGACCTAGAGAAGTCAATCACTGGTCAGGTTGTGTTTGCCTGACCTGAAATGAGGTTGTGACAGCACACTCGGGTGAAAGGGGAGACACCTACTCAAGTTATGAATATATAAAAGTCTCTCCATGTTATAAAAGTGGATTAAACTCCCCTCAGTAAACCTTTGCAGAGAAGAAAGGAAGAGGGAGTAAGAGAGGATATCTCAAGTCAGTGGCCTTCCTGGTCATCTGTGCCAAAGCAGAGAAACTAAGATGTTATGAAAATCAACCTCTCCTTCCGGATGGTTAAAGTGAACGTCAATATGGCACAACAATGTAGTTCTGTAACTTTTCACTAATTCATTCATTGAATATGAACCTTGTGTCACTGTGCCTGACTTATGAGAAGTCACAGCTAGTTTTGTGTTCTTTCTACAGCACCGCGTGATTTTGAAGGCTTATAAGGAGATAGTTCCTTAGGCCATCTGTGGCTATAAAGGGGAAACAAGGCTAATTTTCCCAGTACAGCTACGAGGCCACAGTGAAAGCACGCTGGGTAGAAAAATTGGTGTCCAGAAAGGGTGCTTGGCTGAAGGCACACTCTCACCTCTAGTTCCACACCCAAATTATTTCCAGCATTGTTTTAAGATTCTTACCATCTATATACACTTTTATCTTTTTAATTGTTAGAGAAACTTTCTCAAGGAACCATTTTGTGCTTTACAATTTTTATAGCGGAGTGGAATGTGACAGTAAAATTTATAACTGTTAGACTATAAAGGAAATTTGGAATATTAGGGTAGCTCTGAACTTTCTACTCATTGTGTGATGCAAGTGTGTACAGAGGGCAGAAGGAGACAGAGACAGAGACAGAGACAGAGACAGAGAGACACAGAGAGGGAGGGATTGCTGTAATTTCTCAAAACTTACTTTAAAATTTAGAGGCTCTGATTTCCAGATTAAGAACTACTAGACTGGGTCCTCCAAGAAACTATTTTATTATTTCTGTTCACTGGAAGTTTAAATTTATCATAATACAGTTTTAATGAGGTTGGATCCATGTATCACATAATTTACTCACCTTAACTTTAAAATCTAACTGTTCTTAATGTATTTATAGAGTTGTATAACTTTTACCATAAATTAGATGTGGAACATTAACTTTTTTTTTTGGACTGGGGATTGAACTCAGGCCCTTGCACTTGCCAGGGAAGCACTTATTCC
This sequence comes from Octodon degus, assembly GCF_000260255.1. Classification (NCBI taxonomy): domain Eukaryota; kingdom Metazoa; phylum Chordata; class Mammalia; order Rodentia; family Octodontidae; genus Octodon; species Octodon degus. Next base: position 2,377,042 of record NW_004524713.1, on the reverse strand, counting down.
ACTGAGCCATCTCCCCTGGTCCACAGAACATTAACATTTTAATCATGTGAAGAAATTGCACAACTCTTTGTGGTTTTTACCCATTTCTTTACTTCCTCAAAACCAGCCCTTTCTCTACCTTAATTCCACCCAACCCCACAGCAGGACTTCTGGCAATATATA
>NW_004524713.1:2370707-2376780 GCF_000260255.1 Octodon degus | reverse complement strand
CCAGGCAGACTCTGTGCCACTGAGGTAAATCTCCAGCCATTTCTGGCCTCTTCTAAATACAGTGTTTAAAATAATATTCATTCCTCCTTTCTGACCATAGTTGCTTTCCTGATGCATCTTGCGGCTCTGCCTCCCTCAATTTAGGACTGTAGAGCAAATATTTATCAAGCAGCGGCATTCTCAGCCAAGATAGTCTGGGGATGGTGGAAAGAGGACCAAAAAAGATGGGGATTCCAAGTGTAACACAATGTATGTCTCCTGCCTGCCTTGCTGGGTTTTGCTTATTGAATTAGGACAAATTGAGACTTCCATAAATTGTGATATAAATCATTATCTCGCGTTAGCAGATGCAGTCGCACCAGGGTAGAGCCCTGTTAATAACTCTGCTGGATTAGGGCTGATTGGAACAATTTGGAACTTGTTTCTCTCAGCTTGATCAGCCTCATTGTAACCACAGCAATTATCCCATTTCGCTTTCAATGGCTCAGCACAGACATGTTGCTGCTTTATATCCATCCTTCTTAATGAAGCCAGCTCAGATATCCATTCCTTTTTCTCAGCTATCCTGGGCAAACAATAGAAAACTCCTCCTCCTTAGGGTACAAGGTGGATATTTGCAAGGCTGAGATCTCCAAATGGCTAACCAAACATAATTCATGTACTGGATATTGCAAGGATTTCTTTATTCATTTTACTTATTCATATTGCCAATTTTTTTTAGTCTGAGGGACCACGTAGAATTTGATTCGATGGCATAGTTAAGACATATGACATTGCATCTCTCCTGATGAGCTCTAATTTGGGGAGTGTCTGTACCTTTCGGAGGACACAAAGAGCCTTGATAATAATGGATACAGTATTTTGGTTCTCTATCATTGCCAGGCAAATTCACTTAACAAATTTGTATCTAGGGAGCTCATATTGAAGGAGTCTATAGGAATGAGCACAATCTCTGAATTAAAGGGATTAACTAAGACTTCACAGAGGCAGGGGCCCATAAAGGATAAAGTAGACATATTTAGAGAGAGAAGAGATAAGAAAGAAACTATATCTCACACAGATGAAGGGGTATGCTTCCAAGATACCTTGTATTACACACACATGCACACACGCACACACACACACACACACACACACACATACATCTTTCTTTCATTCTTTCTTTCTTTCTTCCATTTTTTCTTTTTGGTACTAAGGATGGAACTGAGGACTTTGTACTTTCCAGGATGGTGTTTATGCCACTGAGCTATCTCCCTAGCCCTACCCTGCATTACTTTTTGAAAAGCCAGATGAACCATTAGGTGGCACATAGAGTGTGGAAAATTGCAAACAAGGATTTTTTTAAAAAGCTTATAATTATTAAGCAAGTATAAATAAAAAATCAATCATGTGTTCAACATTTAGCATATTTATGGTCCTCAAGTTGCATGAGGTCCAAGACCTCTACTTTTATGTGTTCAATAAAAATAAGATTTTCAACAGTGCTTTAATTCATACAGTGGTAAATTAAGATGCAATATCAAAATGGGTTTCTTGTTGAACTGACGAAATGAAATAGGTATTACATAAGAAATTTACACCAAATTTAAATAAAGAGATTAATAAAGAATTATTTAAGCACTTTCCATTTTTGCTATTCATTTCCATACTTTACCTGATTAATTATCTGTTAAGAAAGTTTCCACAAAGAAGGGGGAAAGCCATTTTTTTTCCTTTTTTAAAATGTATTTTGTGCACGGTCTCACTACGCAGCTTGGATTCCTAGTGATCTTCCTGTTTTCAGCCTCCCCAGCAAGGGTATTACAGGTGTGCACCATCAAACTCCATTGCCAGATCAGCGCACCCCAGAGTGGGCCCAGAGCTACCTGTGGTGCTGGGAACTGAACCTCAGTCTCTGTGCTTGCTTAAACAGGTGCTTAGTCTACTGAGCTATCTCATCAGCCCAAGCAAAGCTATTTCTGTCATATGTCCCTTCTAAAAAAGTACTTGTTTTAATATCCCAGTGATAGAGCTGGGAGATAGCTTGGCAAGTGCAAGGATCCATGTTAATACAAATATTGTATTATATTTTATTTATATATTGAAATATTTTATTTTAGAAAGAATATATATATATATATATATATATATATATATATACTTGCATGTAAAAGAAAGAAATAAAATTTTTATCTAAAAAATTGAAATCCTTATTATCCTACCAGATTCTACTCCTTTTGATCATTCTCAACCCATTCATATGTGAGTAATATTTTGAATTTGGATTCCAGCCATTTTTGCATATTTTCACAATATCCATTTTAAGGGACTGTAGAGTGTCAATATTATGCTACTTACATTCACTCTCACAAGTGTTGCTCTGTAGTCACATTGATAGGTATAATTTTATTCAATTCTTTTTTGCTGATTCATGATGCTTCACTGGGTAAAGTTGGTTCTTTGGGCAGTTTTGTGGGCATGTGCTTCCTCCTGGACAAGGAAAACTCAGTGATGATCTTGAAGAAAATTATTTTCAGCAAAAGCCAGAACAGTAATAATAATAATAACTAGTGGAATTAAAGTGACCAATTTTAGGATATATGTGGTATGTCAGGCCCTCAGCAAAGTGCTAACTGTGAATTAATACATTGATCTTAGGCTGTATATCTATGTCTAAGTACAGTGCCCTTTGTAAAATCTGCCACTGTGTTCAGCCTTTGTGACCATGTGCTGAATGAGATAACACATCCCAAAGAAAACAAGAAATCTATTCAATACGGGGATTATGGGGAAAAGAGAAGGTACTGAAGGTTCAGCCTTCACAGTCTTTTCTTTTGATGGCATGTTTGGTTTACATTTGCTTAGTCAAATTGTAAGCAAGAAAAAATAAATGAAAATCGTGAGCTAAATAGAATGTATAGGACAGGAACGTTGAATGGTTGGGAATGACCAATATATCAAAAGGCCTATGGTTTTCCTACCAGTTTACTTTGGAGACACCTAGCGGTTTGACTCCAAGCCAATTATTCATCAGTACAATGATCTGACCCTACTCACACACTTATCAATAATACGGAGAGTATAATCATCACACAACTGTGGGAATAGAAAATTTATACATTCAAAAATCTGTAATTCAAACTAATCTCTTAATAGCTGTTTCTCGGCTCCTACCTAACATCATCCACACCTTTCTTGGGTGTTCTGCATCAGAACTTGACTAATGACAGAGAGGGGAGAGCCTGTAAGGCAATCTTTCCCAGCAATGATCCTTTGAAGACATGCAGGATGTGCCCAGCAAGGAGCAAAGTGCTATCTGCGAACATATGCCACAGTGTCTTTAGGAATACAGTAAAGAAAACAGTTGCATAAATAGAAATGTAAGAATACTAGAATTACTCCTATTTTATAAAGGAAGAAAGTCAAGTATAGGAAAAGCATAACTTCCACACATCTACTGTGTCAGTCAAAGGCAGAGCTGTGATTGAAATCTCTCTCTGAACACTATGACATAGGATCCCCAATGGAGAGAAAGCCTACCTGTAACAGTCCCCTAGTGATTATAGATGTGAACATCAATCACACTCCAAATTTTCCTGCTTGTGTTAACCTTTGACATATTTAAAGATAGTTCCCTTTGACCTTATTTTTCTATCTTATTCCTACTTAGGTCAATTTTTTTGTTTCTTCAATGATTTCTTTGCAGATCATTTTTTAATCCATATTACCTTTGTGTAGGATTTAGAAATGAAGTGGATGAGAATGGAATTGAGTCTGTGTTAATTAAGGCTGAAACTCTTGAGCTAGTGTGGTCTGCTCGACACTTTGGATATTGGTGATACATTTTTATCTACTGCTTTCATAGCATTTCTGCAACAACCCTGTTTGTCCTAACTTTCTGCCCCTAAGTAATTACTGGTAGTCCTTTCCTGCTTGAGGTAGGAAGTCAACCTTTTTGATGTTCATTCCATTAAAGAAAGTCATAGGAAATTGTCATAGCCATCTCCCAGTCCTCAGGAGCTTAGAGGATGTGATTAGAGGTCATTATGTCCAAAGTTATAGACTGAGATCACATCCATGTATGGGTCACCATGGAAACAGAGCTGAAATGACCTGCATCTTTGCCCCCACCTGAATTTCTCCCTGAGAAGCTGATTGAAGAGGAGGTTTTAGATGGTGCTCAAAAGTGTAAGGATCCATTAAAGGCCCTTTTAGTTGGCAGCTGAGCCCCCAAGTGAAGACTGCAGTAACTGTACAGAGGAAGAATGATTGGCGGCAGTGGGAAGCCTCGTGGCATCATGGGATACACTGTTGCTTACTCTGTAAATTGGAGTAAAATGTAAACATCAATTTAAAAAATATCAATGTCCCATTTATTGAAATTATGTTTTCTCACTGCCTATATTCACTGGTAGTATATTTAGATGAAATAATGTATGTTTAAGGAATAGTAATGAAGGGGCCTGGGAGTTGGCTCAGTGGAATAAGGGCTTCCCTTCCAAGTGCAAGGACCTGAGTTCAATCCCTGGTTCTCCAAAAAAAAAAAAAAAAAAAAGGAATAGTAATGAAGAGATTACATAGTTACCAACAGAAAATGGAAATCTGTCCATGAGTTTCATGTGTTCTTTCATCTAGAAAACCTCAAAAGTCTGTTAGGAGAATCAAAGGAGCATGCATTTTGCACCCAGAAGAACCTGCATTCCAACCCAGCTTTAGTAATCACCAAGTCTCCTAAGCATTGGAGGGCTCAGCTGCTTGTCTGAGAAATGGCAATAAATAAGCAACATAAAAGTAAGCATGATAAAATTTAAAAAAAATTAAGTCAACAATTATTAAGAATATTATTCTTGGGAGAGAGCCGGTGACTACATTATCACTCTAATGCCAAATTCAATTTTGCTCTTATTTAAGAAACATAAAACAAGTCACATGATCTTTTCTAACCTGTTAATCTTTCCGATGTAGATATTCTTCGTGAAGGAGGTTGCAGTGATTTCACAATAAATTTCACATTAGGAGAACATTACAGGGTTAAGGAGATAGCTCAGCTGTCTAAGCACCTGCCTGGCAAGCACAAGGACTAGGGCTGGATCCACAGTACCAAATGCCATGCTGGCCCTGTGCTGTGCCAGCCATAGAAACTGGGCTATATACCTGTAATCCCAGCACTGGGGAGGCTGAGACAGGAAGATCACTATGAGTCTGAGCTGCATAGTGAGACCTTATAATGAATAAATAAGTAAAAGATTTTTAAAAATTAAAGAAAAGAAAAAGAAGAGAGCATTACAACATGTTGAGTAGTTAAGCTACTGAATGCATGAGTTTAACAATATTTGTTGAAATTTTTCCACCCAGGCATCATAGTAGTGCAGTCTTGTAATTCGGGCACTATGAGAGGCTGAGGCATCACAATCTCAAGTTACAACAGTTTGGGAAACTTACTGATTTTAAGATACTACACAAAATAAAAACATTTTTAAAAGTCTGGATAAGTACTTTAGTGGAACAGCATTGTGTTTAGAAAAAAGGAGGAGAAAAAAATAATAAAGATGGTGAAACAGCTGCACATAAGTTCAGCTAACCCTGGTGGTCAGCAGTAAATCATTTTAAGGATGTCATTTGAACTGCAGAGTGGAACCAAGACACACAGAAGTGGAAATAAATTACAAAAGGACAGGCCAGGATAAGAAGCTCTGAGGTGAGGTGACTATTTAGGTATCTGATATAAAGTAAGTATGAAGAGAGGTGATAGCCTCAAGCCTTAAGGATGGAGATAGAAGTGGGCCGTGTGTGGCTGGAAAAAGCAGGATGACTACCCTCAGCTACCTCTGCTGCAGAAGGCACGGTGAGAAGGATCATACCATTGACCAAAGCAAAGGAAACAAGTAGAGAGGGAGGAAAGAAGGCAGCGATAAATAGAGGAAGGAACACGAAAGAAGGAAAGAATGAAGGAAGGAAGGAAGGAAATAAGGGAGGGAGGGAAGGAAGGAGAGAGGGAGGGAGAGAGAGAGAAAGGATGGAAGGAAAGAAGGAAGAAAAGAAGGAAGGAAGGAAGGAAGGAAGGAAGGAAGGAAGGAAGGAAGGGAGAAAGGGA
>NW_004524713.1:2352379-2370501 GCF_000260255.1 Octodon degus | reverse complement strand
GAAGGAAGGAAGGAAGACAGAGAAGAATGTAAAAGGACCCTGTGGGAACTTTTCTGGGGCAGAATCCCACAGCGAGCAGAAATGCCTGATGGAGTCCCAGTCGTCAGCCAGAGATGGGCATAAAGAAAAAGGAAAGCAGGAAGCTTGGAGCTGAGCCTGCAGGACAGCAGCCAGCAGTGCAGGGGTGCTCAACTCCTGGCATATGGCCCTTGGGGCTGAGAACAGCTCGAGGTGGTGTAGAATTCCCACCAGACACTGAAAGCTGGGGAGGGGAAGGGAGGATCTCTAGACAACCAGGATAATTTTGTGTGCTGATACGCTGAAATGATAATATTTTGAGGAGATGGGGCTAAGTAAAGTACATTATTAAAATTTCATGAATAAACCCTTCTGAAAGATGAAGTCAGGTAAAGAAAAGTCATAAATGTTGCCACAATAATGGAAAATGAAAAGAAGCCTTGGGACCCGGAGCCAGGTGAGCACAGAGGCCTGTTCAACGCACAATTAAGGTGAACTAACTGGGAGTGCTGCGCTTTCAGGCCAGGATGTGTGAACCTTGTTAACTTTACTAATAATAGCACATTGGAATAGGGTTGGTAAGAGAGAGCAAGCAGGTGCTAATTTCTTCATGGCAAGAGTCGGTGCAGCGTCTGGAAGGGAAACAGATTTTACAAAATATTTTAATGATTTATTACATTTATCTTCCTAGCATTTCACAAAATATTATATCTTTGTGGTGCAGGCTAGTTGGAATTCATCAACCAGCCTAGGTTACTTCTGCATATTTGTTTTTTTATTAATAAATTCAGGTCAATATAAATTTAATAAACAAATTTTATTTTAAAATAGCTCTGCAGAGTGTTCTGTGAAACGAAACAAGCCAGGCACAGGAAGAGAAGTGCTAAATTCTCACATGTGTGCTAAATTAAAAATGCTGAACTAACACCTGAAGTGAAGCGCATAGTCATTCCCAGAGGCTGGGAGTTCAGAGGGCTGGAAAGATACAGCCAAAGGATACAAACTTTATTTTTTTATTAATTTTATTGAGAAACAAATAGCGATGAGACAGTTTCAACACAGATTAGCAGGACATTTACACTACTTAATACATCGCATATTGTTGTCTTCTTAGAGGTGCCGAGATGTAGACAAGGTATCCTGATCACAAACACTCTTAGTACAAATCTTTCTTCTCATTTACTTAAGAGAAAGTAGCTGTATATCTATCCTATTTTGTATATACAAATAAAAGTTGGTCCTTCATTTATATCCCCTTTTCTTATTTAGTTTTGTCAGAGATGGATATTCCATTGTCATTCAAATATTGTAGGCGCATGAATTCAGCAAAATAATCCAATATATGATGGTAGGGGTAGTAGGAATAGATTCAAGGATCCATTATACGTGATGGTGACTGTAGCGAGTAAGAATATGTTGTATACTCAAAGATTGTTGTGCCAGTTACATTTAAGTTTTCTTATCCCAAAAATTGTGTGGGATGATGCATGTTATTTATTAGTTTCCCTACATTTGACTGTTCCATGACATGTGCATTTCTCAGGACATCATCCAGGACACTGTAAATATATGTACATAAATGTACAAATATTTGTATATGATATATGAAATATATATGTATATAATTGTGCATATATAGCTTTAGAATAATAAATATACTTCAAAAGATAATAAATAAACTAGCTCTTATAATATCACATTTTTATCTCCCTAGTTATCAGTTTCCTTCTGAATATCCCTTAGACAGGAATATATACAAAAAAATAAATTATGGGCCGCGGAGATGGCTCAGTGGAATAAGCGCTTCCCTGGCAAGCTCAAGGGCCTGAGTTCAATCCCCAGTTCTGCAAAAAAAAAAAAAAAAAGTTCTTATCCATATTTATCCATATTATATTAATTTATCCACATACTCCTCAGAAGGATAACACGGTGACAGCCAACAAATAATAATGTTAGTTTTTGCTGGATGGTAGGATTTCAGGTCATTTTTCACTCTCTAATTTGCATGCTTTCCTATGATTTTTTAAATGTAATGAAGACCTCCTCCCTTAGTCGTCATGGATATGGAAGCATGGGTTACTGTTCACAGCAGCCCTTTTGCTGCTCTGTTGGAGAAAGACTGGGAAGCTAGTACAAGATTGATGTGAAGAAACCGGGGGGACGTCATAGAAGCTGGCGGCGACAAATACACTCATGTGTGGTTAGAATCCTTAGTGGAGGAACAGTGTTGTTCCTCTCACGATTTCAAAGAATTTTTCAAAATGCGTGCAGAATGGTTTGGATAATCGTATTGTTGATTTCTGCTGGTCTTTTGAAAGGAGCAGTTAATGCTTAATTGTTTTTGTACTCTAATTTATTTATTTATTTTTTCCATAATTTTATTGAGAAACAAATAGCAATGAGACAGTCTCAAATCAAATTGGTAGGACAGTTTCAACAATTGACACGTTGCATGCATTCTTCCTAGTGGTTAATTATTGTACAAGATGCGGACATGATATCCTATCTACAAACACCATTAGAACAAATCCCGCTATTCATTAAGAGAATGTAACTATATATCTATCCTAACCACTCTGAATACACAAATACAAAATGGACATTCATCTGTGTCCCCTTTTTTTGTTAAGTTCCGTTATTTGAATATTATAGGTGTGTAAACTCAGCAAAATATTCTAAAGGAGTCCAGTAGCTCATAATAATATTGGGTCTTCCTCTTTTTTTTTCTTCTTTTGCATTTTTTATAACCTCTTCATTATTTTTTTTCTTTAAAATATCTTACATATTTATATCTGGTAAGCTGAACAGTTAATATGAAGATAGGCTTACATAATACACAACCATTATTACATTCCTATTACTTTGTTTAGTGAAATCTTGTATTGTTTCTAATGATGTTTTCTTTCTGAAATATCACTTTTTGTATTTCTTAAAATAATTTAAAAATGCAAATGCATATTTTAATTTAAAATTAGATTTTAATTTGTTATAGAGTTGGATGGGTGAAAAATCTCTGAGAATCTCTGGAACACTGAAAAATTACCAAAGATACATGAAACAAGAAAGAAAATGCATCCAGAGGACAAATCGAGGAAATCCAATGCAGTGAATACAGGTTACTGACCCTCAATAATCACAGGCTCTGCATCCATAATTCAGCCAACCATGAATCAAGAGTATTTAGAAAAAAATATCTCTACTTAATATGTACAGACTTTTTTCTTTGTTCAGTAAATAATACACTATAATTATAGCTCCTTGCATTTATATTGCATTAGACATTACAATTAACCTAGAGATTAAAATATGTGCATGAATGTGCGTAGGTTATATGCAAATACTACAGCAATTTTTGTAAGTGACTGGAGCATTTTCAGATTCTGAGTTCTTAATTATGTCGTGGAACAAATTCCCCAAAGGCAGAGAGGCATAAGTGTAATACTAAGAGAAAGAGAAAATATAGAAAAGGCAAAGAATAGAAATTATACAAATACATGCATAAGTTTATATAAGTATTAATATATATGAATTAAAAATTGAGGTGTGATTCAAACACACACATATATAGGGAATGTTTAATTTTTCAAAAAAATATTCATAGTAAAACCAAATTTCCATTAGTACCACTCAGTGCTTGAACACAAGCACCCCTTCTTCCTGCAACTTTCTGAAGCAGTTCTAGGAATCTTTTCTCTTTTTTTCACAGCTGTATGAATGTTCTGATGCAAAATGTTTTTCATGATTTGTACCTAAAACCATACTATGATTTGTTCACATTACCTTGTTCACTGGATCTGGTACAGTGCAATTTCTGGATCCACCCAAATTCAAAATGACCATGAAATATATGAGTGTTTAGAAGCAGAATATGAAAAATAGGCGTGGTGGCACACATGTCTGTAATCTCAGCCTGAGACAGGGGGATCACTATGAGCCCAAACTGCTAGTGAGACCCTGTATCAAATAAATAAAGAAAAGATTTTTAAAAATTTTTTAAAAAGAACCAAATGAAGGTGCCCCTAAAGCCCCATGTGCATAAAGATGGGACTTATAAATGGAGCTGCTTCATAGAATGCCAGTGTCACCTGGAAATTCACGTACCAGTGAGTTTGGCAGCCGAGTCTGCTGGTGGACAGTGGGGCCTGATCTGGAGAAATGTGTGGCCAGAACTGTGACCTGCCAGGGTACACGTCAGTGTGTGGCTCCTCCCCACGCTCTTCTTCCTTACCCCATGCCATGAGCATCTGGGTATCTTCGTCATGTGCCTCCTGTACAGTGTGAAAGCACGAGGCCAAAGAGGCCTCCCTTCCTTTAGTTTAAAGTCATCGGGTATGGCATTTTAGCAGTGAGGAAGAGGACTAAAACATAATGTGAATGTTCTGAATCCATTCATGGCAGCCAGGTTAGTGCAGTGAAAGACACTCATGAAAGAGAATTTCCAGATCTACTTCAGAAAGTGGCAAGAACAATAGAGTAAGTGCATTTGAAGTGCAGGTAGACATTTTGAGGAAAGTTAATAGCAAGCACTGTAATAATTTAAAAAAATATTAATCCTATCTGCTAATTCCAACCTGTATATGAAATGAATGCCATTTGAATCTAGGTTAAAAAATTCCATCAGATTATTAATTCTAAAGAATAGTAAGTTTTGATATTATACTTTTGAGGAAATTTTCAAAATGTAGAGACATAACAAAATGTTTCTAAAGCAGTCCAGAAACAAAGCATTATTACTCTGTCTAATTTATTCTCATCATTTTAGACAGCAATAAGTGTCAGATCTCCTCAGAAGCACAATATCACAGAAGAATTTCACCAAAATTCTTAGGAAGTATCATTTCTAGTTAGCAGAAATATTCAAAATACATGTAACTCATCATCATGTATTAAAATAAAGGAAAATTATTTTTAATCATACAAAATCTCAAATTCCTATCTCTGGAAGTATGCAAGAATATTCTAAAATATCTCCAACAATAATATGAAAGTACAAATCAAAAATGGGAAAGTATAGATGATCCAACTCAGAGACGAGAAGGAAGGCATTTTAAAGCCTGATGAAATGCTTCCTAAGAAGAAAGCTGCAGGGCTGGCCAGATAGCTCAGCATACTAAAGTGCCTGCTTAGACAGGCACAGGGTCTGGGGTTCAACCCCAGGCATGCCATGCTGGCCCTACCCCGGGAAGCACTGAGACAGCTACTGAGACTGGGCGTGGTGGTGCGTGCCTGTAATCCCAGCACTTGGGAGGCTGAAACAGGAGAATCACTATGAGTCTGATCCGTATAGTGAGACCCTGTGGACTCTGTACTAAATACATTAAAACAAAAACAAAAAGGAAGAGAGAAAGAAGAAAGAAGAAAGAAAGAAAGAAAGAAAGAAAGAAAGAAAGAAAGAAAGAAAGAAAGAAAACAAACTGTGAATTCTTGCTGAAGAGTGATGGTGTACATAGCTTAGAAGCACTAAGGATGCCGGTAGGGAGTGTTTCTCAGAATAGACACTCACACTGTGAGGTTTGGCTGTCATAAAAGAAGTTCATTGGTGGGTTTTGTTGAGAAATTTTCGAATAAAAGAATTTCTGAAAATGAATCAAATAGAAACAATAAAGCTATTATCAACTCCAGGAGGGGGTTAAAGAGAAGAAATAGAATCACAGGGCTATAGCTTGAATTCGTTACCTCCAAAATTCATGTAGAAACTTAATTCATAATGCAATGTGTTTGAGATATGGGGTTCTTAGGGGAAGATTAATCCTTGAAGGGTACACCTCACATAGAATTCTAACTTGGAAAAGGGCTAGAAAAATTTAGCCATACTTCATTTGTGTTTTCCTTCCTTCCAGGGTATGAAGACATGGTGTTAATCCCCACGAGGGCCTCAGTGTCTCAGACCCCCACTTGGAGACAGCGAGCTGGCACTTAGTGGACGCTCAACCTGCTGACGCTGGGATTCTAGCCTGCCTCATTTCTACAGAGAAGTAAATGTCTGTTCACTCAAGTGTTTTATTATATCCATGCCAAAGACTAAGCTAATTAGGAAACTACACAATTCAGCTGTGAAAACTATTCATGTAACCAAATTATATTAAATACTTATATTTAATGCAGTTCTGTGTGCTAAAAAATAAGGGAGGAAATATATGCTTCATTGTTGGAGAGAGCAAGAATGGGGACAGTTTTGAATGTCATAGGAGTTTAATCTTAAATTCAATAAAATGTGTTTCCTAATTAAAATGTTATAATAAAAATTTAGTAGCATTTATAAAAACAAGTTTAAAATATGTAAAATTTATTATTTTGGGCTTAATGTAAATAATAAATACATACTGAACAAGCCCATAGTGTGTGTGTGTGTGTGTGTGTGTGTGTGTGTGTGCCTGTGCACATGTGTATGTGGTAGAAAGACTCCATAGATGGGCAAGGTGGCATATTCCTGTAATCCAAAATCTCTGGGAGGATAAGGTAAGAGGATATCAAATTTGATCCCAGCATAGGCAATTTAGCACTTTAAACCCATCTTTGATAAATCAGTTTATCAAAAAGCGTTAATAGTTTGCATTTCATGCACGCATTTTATTTTGTCATAACCACACACACTATGGGTTTGTTCATATTAGTTTGTTACTTACATTAAGCCCAGAATAGTACACTTAATAAATTTTAATACATAAATGGGTATTTGGGATTATTTTATATTTTGTATAAAATGTAAAGACAACTGGAGATCTAACTCAGTGGAAGGCACTGAGATCAGTCTCCCCACCCCAGGACTGCCACTCCACCACATCAGATGAAGGACATCTGGCAGGGCAGCTACAGGGAAGAACCCCTGACAAGATAGGTAAAATGAACTTTGATTTTTAAAACATGTGGGATCTAGGAAAAGAGTCAAATGCAATGAACAAAGAGAACAGGCAGTCTCTCTGGGCTGAGGGAGTGCAATAATTAGGATTTGGCAGCAAGTCAGATGTGGAACAGAAGGAAGTCATCACCTTGCTGTTCTACTTTCACTGCCGTCCCTTCCACTTTCTTTTTTCCCCCATAATTTTATTGAGAAACAAATAGCAATGAGTCAGTTTCAATTCAAATTGGTAGGACAGTTCCAACAATTAACACATTGCATACTCTCTTCCTAGTGATTATTTGCTGTACAAGATGAAGACATGAGATCCTATTTACAAACACCATTAGAACAAATCACTCTAGTCATTAAGGGAATGTAACTATACATCTATCCTAACCATTTTGAATACACAGATACAAAATTGACATTCATCTGTATCCCCTTTTTTGTTCAGTTCCATCATTTGAATATCACAGGTGTGTTAACTCAGCAAAATATTCTAAAAGAGTCCAGTAGTCCATAATAGTATTGGGTCTTCCACTTGACTGGCAGTGTCAGAAATTGTTAAGGAGAGTTCCCTACAGCTAAACATAACACCACGCTACAACTTTTCTTGCATAGTTCTTGCTTTATCTTGGTCTTAACCAACCAGCAAAAAAGTATAAAAACATAGTATAAGAAGTCCCTTCCACTTTTATGGCTTCCTGCTGTGTTGCTTTTCGCTGTAAGACGCACTGAGTCTCTACCTTCTGTGGTGCTTGTTGTAACACTTAGTGGCCTCCGTGAAACATTTCTGATTCCTGAAGGCACAACATGTTTCTTTTTCTAAAATTTTATAACTTCAAGGAACATCTCTGCTTCCAGTGTTGCCTCGTCAGATAGGATCAATTCTTACCAACTTGATCTCCTTAACTAATTTTTTTTCTTTGCAGTTCGAGCTGTTATTTGGCAATATTTCCATGGCTAGAACAGTAGTTTTCATTTCAGTGTATATATAGGTTAAATGGTGCATTTAGATGGATATAAAATTTAGAAAACTATAATATTAAAAAAAATGGGATATCCTGGTAAAAGAGAGTGGAACAAATAATAGTAATAGGACTTTTATTTTAACCTAATTATATATGTGTTATGTACTTCCAAACAGGCATAGTTGTAATTTTTAAAATGGTAAAAAAATAAGAAATACGTTATTCATGAAAACAAAATGCACTTGCATGGAATGAAAAATAACCCTATCAGAACTAGGGGAGAACACTTTCAGAAAACTGGTTTTTGAAATGGCTCATGGCAAGTAAGGGTGTATGTAAGAGTAAAAAGTTGACAAAGATAATTCAGGAACCACTTTTACAAAGCCATTTAAAAAAGGGTATGGAATATGTAGGAGGAGTGTGATATGCATTGGTTCCTGATGAGAACAGAAAAAGCAGATGGTGTTAGGGGCAGTCGTTCTGTGGGACATGAATTTGTATGACACATTGTGAGACAAAGGCTCTCAGAAATCAGTAGGTACAGATTGCTGGCTTTACTTAAGAGGTGGTTTACAGACAAGTCATGAGGATGTCCACTATTTTCCAAAGCCTCAATTTCCACACTATCCCTATCTTCCAAAATGAAAAAAAAAAAAAAAAAAAACTTGTTAAATTTTTATTCATTCCAATTGTGAAATAAACAATAAGATAGATAAAACTCTATTCTCAGGGAAATTAAACATGTTATGAAATCATTATGGGAGTGGAGGTCAAAGTGCTGAGCTCTCTTCCAAGTCTGAAAGGACTCTTCATTACAGGTAATGGTGACCTGCCTGCTGCAGCTTCCACTTTGTGTTGCTAAGGCGAGATAAACAATAATCTTCTGTGTTATAAGGCTATTATTTCAAATTTCTTTCATCTTCCTTAAACCATTACTTTGAAATAAATAGAACAGGAGTTATGATTCTCAGAAGTACTGATTATTTACCCAACACAGAGTTTACCTGTATTTTCTAAACTCAGCGCATCAGTGAGTGTGTTGTAGGGCACTCCCAATGTGTCTGGGTGGGAACTTTATACAATGTAATGATAGCTGCTGTGTGTGCATAGGTAGTTATGATATACCACTGTTAAATAAATCATACCAAAATAGACTGTAGAATGTCCATGTATA
Source organism: Octodon degus (assembly GCF_000260255.1). Classification (NCBI taxonomy): domain Eukaryota; kingdom Metazoa; phylum Chordata; class Mammalia; order Rodentia; family Octodontidae; genus Octodon; species Octodon degus. Next base: position 2,361,497 of record NW_004524713.1, on the reverse strand, counting down.
CCCAGACTGTCACATGTCAACGTATGATCATATAAGGAAGATAAAAATGCAAATACTTTATAACAGGAGGCGCTTGTGCTGTGTGTTGTACTCAGCCTTTGGATAGGATTCCACTGAGTCAGGGAAAACTTGAATAAAGCAGATTCTTAGAGAAAAGGCCTCAATGTTCTCGCTTTGTCCATGAAAACCTCACAGCAGTTCTAGGGGCTTGTGGTTCAGAGTCAGAGACAAGGTGTTTCCACCTTCTTTATTGCTGTATTCTGACCCTTGCAGGACCAGGACCAGGACCTCACCTGGTGCCTGCAGACCACTTGATCCTCAGCAATCAAATGTTCCAGGCTGAGAACTCCAGAAGCACAATGGAATTTGGAGGCTGAAGGAATGAGTTAGGGGAGCGCCACCCGCCAGATTTGGTATGACCCAGATTCGATTTGGCAATCATGCTTTTAGAGAGGAGGAGAGGGAGACTGAGCACCTGCCAGCATTGTCCAAGTAAGTTTCACTGAAACTGAAACAAATTCTCAGAAACTGGGCCCTAAACTGGGGTAACAGTGTGGTGTGAATAGTTATGCAAAACACTAAACTGCAGCCCCAAGGTGTTAGGTGCTGGCTGTGAGGCTACAGACTTAGTGTGTTTGCCTGAGAATGAGAAGGACAGCAGATAGGTTATGAACTGACCACAGGGCCAAAGTGATGTTGAGTCCTGATCTGCAGTTCCAAGACAATCCTCATACAGCTAAGGGTGATGATAGGTACCAGGGATCTCCATCAGTAAAGGACATTGGCTGGAGAGAGACAAACAAAATGAGGGGCTTTTCCAGTGAAAATCCTCATCTTCTAAGCTCCCCTTTTGTGCATGAAAGTTGTGTGTTTGGGGTAGGAAATGGATGGAAAGCACAATACACAGACTTTTCCGGAGGGAAAGTAAAAGATTTTCAAAAAAGGGAAGTTCCGGTAGTTGTCATGTTGTTGACTTCAGGAAAGAGCCAAGATTTCTTTAAGTCAAGTTTTCTTTTGAGGGAAGTGTATGTGCCACTGAGGACTCACTTGATAAGGATCTAATTATACAGGCATTCAGAACTATTACAGGGGACACTGGCCAATCTAACCAGTTTCTTTACATTGTCAATTGGCAAAGCGTGGTCTTGTCTCTGCCACCTTGGCTAAAAGCTTGAAATGGGCACAATTGTAAAGTGATGATATCTGTGGGAAGAGCATCCTCCACATGTCACCTAAGGTCAAAGTCCTAACTGTATGACAACACTGTGATTGTATGTAGTAATAAACATTACAGTGGCCCAGTATGCAAGGACTTGCCATTGAGTCAAATAGAGAGCTACTTCTCATGCTTAGTGTATTGAGAAGGTAGGTTTTGGAGATGGATACAAAGATCAAGAAGCATCTTGTTCTAGAAGATATCCCTGAGGAGCAGACATTTCCTAGAGAAGCTTTGGTACTGGGGGTAAAGTTGTCTACCATTAAAATCTACAAACATCAATCCAGAAAAAAATTAAAGATCAGAATAAAGAAAACAGAAAATGCTAAAGTAATAGGCAACTTCAGACCCCCAGCCCACCCAGGACAAATCCAGAGCACAAGAAATAGAGGAAATCAGAAGTTGACCACTGTAACATTCTGAAATGCTAACAATAGAAAGAACCAAATGAATTGAATAGGCCAAAGAAAAATGGTCTCTAAGGGGCAAAGAGAAATGATGATTAAAATAAAAGGCATAAAAGGAGAAATAGATAAAGAAATAAAGGGGCTTAGGTAAATGATGGATACTATAAGGGACCAACATAGGAAAGAACTGGAACCCATGAAACATCCAAACAGAAATCCAGGAGATTAAAGACTCAGTTGAATGTATGTACAATAGATTAAATGAAGGGGAGCATTGAATATCAGATCCAGGACACAGGATAGTGACTAGTGACCATGAAATTAAAGGCATATACTAATCAAGATTCTGGAAACTCAACACAACCACAAAATTTTAAAAGCAGACAGAAAAAAAGATATGAATCAATGTGAAGTATAACCATCAGAATCATAACAGTCTTCTAAGCACAAACCCTCAGATCAAGAAGAGTTAGGATTAAGGTATTTGTAACCCTAGAAATAAACAACTTTCAAGTCATATTTGATGTATTTCACAAAACTATTTTTCAAAATAAATGGAGAAATAAAATACATCCTTGACAAAAAAAAAACTGAAGAAATACAAGATTCAAAAAAAAAATTCTAAAAAAAAAAAAAAAAAAACTGAAAAAATTCAAGATCACTTAACCAGCTATTCAGAAGGTTCTAAAGGATATATTAGAAAGATAAAATAAAGAGCACAAGCATAATAATACCAATAGAAAGAAGCCATTAGACAGGACAAGCATTAAGCAGAAAGTAAAATCATGGAAAAATAATACGAAAAGAATAAAACAATACATATCAGTTGTAGCCATCAGCATAAACGATCTCATTTCACTAATAAAAAGAGAATAGCAGAATCAACCAAGCAGCAAGATCCGAATATTTGCTACATTCAAGAGACACTTTTACCTAAAAAGAGAAGTTCATAGAATTATAGTGAAAGAGTGAAAAACAATACCACATCCACAGGAATCTATCAAAATGCAGGGAGGATTATTTATTTGATAATGTGTACTTCTTTTTTTTTTTTTTTTTTTTTTTTTTGCGGAACTGGGGATTGAACTCAGATCCTTGTGTTTGCCAGTCAAGCGCTTATCCTACTGAGCCATCTCCCCGGCCCTGACAATGTGTACTTCAAATCAAGACTGATCAAAAGAGACAAAGAAAATCACTGCATATTTAAATTAAAAACTCCAAGAAGAGATAAAAATCATAAGTATATATGGCCCCACTACTGGTGCATCCCACTAAATAAAAAATATATTAACAGATGTGAAAAATCAAATAAGCACTAACACAATTACAATGGGGACCCTTAACACCCTACTCTCACAAATAGATGAACTACACAAAAACTCAACAAGCAAATATCAGAATTAAACCAAACCTGTCAACAAATGGTCTTAGTAGATGTCTACACAGTATTCCCAAGCAAAACATCAAAATTTATATTCTTTTCAGTTTCACATGGAATGATCAACAAAATAGACCACACATTATCCCATAAAATAGGTTTAAGTGTGTGCAAAAAATTGAAATTATCCCATACACATTATCTGACCATACTGCAATGAAATTGGATATTAATGGAAAAAGAAACAATAAAAACTACATACCACATGAAAATTAAACATGTTTCCTTTGCAATCAGTGGGACACAGAGGAAATTTAAAACATTAAACAGTATCTGCATTTAAACAATAACACAGATATAAAATATTGGAACTCATAGGACATTGAGAAAACATTGCAGTGAAAGAAAATGTTAATGATTGGTTTTCACATCGAGAAAAGAAAATAAGTTTCATAAGCAAGCTAATGTTTAACTTCAAACTTCTAAAAACTGAAGAAATAAAACCCCAAAACCCAAGGTTTTATGAGGGAGGAAATTATAAAGATCAGAGCAGAAATTACTGCAACTGAGGTTAAAGAAACAATACAAAGCATTAATGAATCAAAGAATCAGGTCATTGAAAGAGTAAATAAAATTGATAAAAACCTTAGCCAACCTAATCAAAAAGAGGGGAAAAATATAAATCCAAGCAGTTAACAAAGAAAAGGTGAAAGTGACAACAGACCCTGCAAAAAAATCCAGATCATTAATACCTATTTTGAGAATCTGCACTCTAATAAGATGGAAAACAGAAGAAATGTACAGATTCCTGGAAACATAAAATTGCTATGATTTACTTAAGAAGATATGAAAGTTCTACATTACATGCTATCAGTCAGTGAAACTGAAAATGTAATTAAAGACTTACCATCAATGGAAATCCAAGGTCCTGATAGATTCATTGTTGAATTCTAAAAAATAATAAGAGAGTGACTGCCACTAATATTAAAACTCTTTAATGAAATTGAAATGGAAGCAATGCTTCCAAAATCATACCTCGAAGCAAATATTAGCCTGATTCCTAAACCAGTGAAGGATCCAATGAGGAAAAAAAAAGGAAAAGAAAATGACAGGCCAACATCTCTAATGAATACAGATGCAGAATCTTCAATACAATACTGGCAAATCTTCAATAAGATTAAACATCATGATCAAGTAAGGTTCATCCCTAGGATGCAATGATAATACAGAATATGCAAAGCAATAACTGAAATACACTATAATAACAGAGCCAAAGACAAAAACTACAAGATCATCTCACTATATACAGAGAAAGATGAATTTAACAAATACAACACACATTCATGATAAAAACCTAAAAAATTGAAATAGATGGTCTCTATCTCAATCTGATAAAAGACATCTATGACAATAACTAACATGATACTAATAGTCAAACATGAAAGCTCTCACTCTAAAATCAGGAACAACATAAGGATGTCCACTTGCACAACTACTATGTAATATAGTTCTAAAAATGTTAACTAGAGCAATTTAGCAAATGTTAGCTAAAGCAATAAATTAATAAATGGAATAAGAACAGGAGACACAGAATAAAATTAGTGTTATTTGCAGATAACTTGACAGACTACAGAAAAAAAATGGAAATACTCCACCAAAAGACTTGTTGATTTGATAACCTAACTTGGTAATGTAGTTGGATACAAAGCCAGTGTTCAAAAACCCAAAAAATTCCTGTACAAATGCAACAGATTCACTGTTAGAGTAATTAGGAACAACACATCCTTCACAATAGCATCCAAAAATAAGAGAGAAATACTTAGGATTCAATCTAACAAGAAAAGTAAAAAATAGTACATTGAAAATTACAGTAGTGTGAAAGAGGAGTATAAAGAAGATATCAAAAAAGGAAAGATATTCCTTGTTCACAGACAGAAATAACCAGCATAGTGAAAATAACCGTACTTCTAAAATTATTATATAGATTTAATGCAGGCTTAATCAAAATATCATTAGTATACCTCATAGAATTAGAGAAAATATTTCTAAAATTGATTTGGAAACAATGAAATATAGAAAACTAAAAGCAATCTGGACCACAAAGGCAAGACAAGTGACGACATCACAGTCACTGACCTGCGATCATCCTATGAAGCTTCTATGATAAAGTGGGCATGGTGTAGGAAAAAAATGTCATGACAAAAGCAGACTTGATTATCATGGAAAAGTAAGATGCAGATACAACTCCAAACATAGCCACCTTACCTTGGACAAAAAATCCAAACATGTTCACCGCAATAAAGGTCGCCTCTTTAATAAATTGTGCTTGAAAAACTGGCTTTGAATATGCTAAAGACAAAAATTACGACTCATCTCTCTCATCACACAGTAAACGAAAGTCAAAGTGGATCAAAGATCCAAATATTAAAGCATAATAATGCATTTACATTCAAAATGGGTAGAAATCTTGAAGACATAGGTGTAGGCCGAGAGTTCCTGAACAAAACCCTCCTTGCATGAGAGATACTTCAAAAAATCAACTGGGATCTCAACTCATTAAAAAGCAAAATAGCAAAAGAAATCATCAACAAAATATAAAATATAAAAATAGCTCAAAGAGTGGGGAAAAATTAGTCAGTTCTCACTTAGACAAAAAGACTTCTACGTGGAACATATAAATAATTGAAAAAATGATGGGCTGGTGAGATGACTCAGTGGTCTAAAGCACCTACTTAGAACAAGCTTAGCAAAGCACAGGGACCACGGTTCAATCCCCCAGCACCACATGCCAACCAGCCCCGCCCCCTGTTGGGCTGAGCTGGCCACACACACACACACACACACACACACACACAAATAAATAAAATTTTAAAAAAAAGAAAAAAATGAGACCCCCCAAATTTAAAGTCCAAATACAAAAATGACCACCTGAGATGAATATGCATTTCTTTGATGAAGATGTATGAATAACAAATAAATATATGAAAACAAATGTTCAGTATCACGGGCAATTCTTGAAATTCAAATTAAAGCAACCCTGAGATTCCTCTCCCTCCGTAAATAATGGCTCTCATCAATAAATCAACCAAGAATAAATGCTTACAGGGCTGTGGGGAAAAAGGAATCTTTCTCCATTGTTGGGAGGAGTGTCGACTGGTGCAACCACTGTGGAAATCAGTGTGGAGATTCCTCATAAATCAAGAAATAGACATCTCAACAGACACAGCTATTTTCCTTCTGAGTATCTTCCCAAAAGAAATTAAATTTCATACCACCATGATAAATTTGCACCCATGTTTATAGCCGCATATTTTGTAGTATGTAAGTCTTTGAGCCAACTCAAATATCTATTAACCAAGGAATAGATAAAATTGATATGGCTCCTCCTCCTCCTCCTCCATATTTTGTAGTATGTAAGTCTTTGAGCCAACTCAAATATCTATTAACCAAGGAATAGATAAAATTGATATGGTCTTTTTATACAATTGAGTGGTACTTGGCATTAGCAAGGATAAACTTGAGATTTTCATAGGTTAACGGATGCAGCATGAGGCCATGAGTGAAATAAACCACACTCCCATGTACACATCGTATTGTCTCCTAGTGTGAGAAACTGAAAGAGTAAATGAGGTAAAAAATGTACAATAGGTATTATGAAATGAAAAGAAATTTTTCAAAAGCAAAAAGGAACTATGGTTTAGGGAAGGAAGATGAAAGCAAACAAAATATAAGATAGTCATCTCCACTACTTTCTCTTAATTCTTTAAAAATAAAGTTTTTGCCAATACCATTTTGAGAATTTTCTGTGGTGATATCTTTCTATGGCCATAAAGTAGTTATACTGAATAACTACTTTAAAGATAACAATATACAATATATACTGTATTAATATTATATATTAATGCAATATATAATGTATTATTTATATTTTCCTACTGTTTTGTTCTTAAACTTTATTTTAGTTCTCTTTCCATTAAGAAAACACAGAATTAGTGAAAAGTACTTAGATGAACAGGCCTGGCATGAATTTGCCTGTTATAGTGACTGCTGGATTTATTGCTCCTTTGGGACCTGTGTTTTTTGGGCTATTTTGAAAGACAAAGACAAGGAGCACTATGACAAAGAAGGGTTGCCGCTCATCTGTGAAGTGGGAAGCTATAGGCATATTAATTTTTTTACCTTTCATCAAAGGAGACCCAAAGTGGGAAAATGTCTTCTATATTGACCCAGGGACTGTAATGCATTTCAAGGGGGTCACTGCCCTCTAAGTGTCCAGATATTAACTTGTTTTTCACTCATTTTATGAAGAAATAGGAAGCATCCCCCTCCAATCTTGATGTTAGAACTAGCAGAGACTGTGAACCAGAGTTTGAAGGTCTCATCTTGCTACACTTCCCACAAACTGATCAGAGCCTTGCATATTAGAGAGGATTTCCCACTCTTCTCTTTATTCCTGCTATTCAGCGGAGAAAATCTGGCACTACAAGTGTATTGGGGCAGGGGGATACATAGAAAGTGACGTACCCTACGTATTGGCAGTTGGAGAGTCAATGAATGGCCCTCTAAACGCACAATTCAGTGTTACCCTCCTGCCACCTGAACAGAGGCTAGGTCCTGGGATAAGTGCACACCAATTCATACTCTAAACTACACAATTAGGCTATGATCTGTTGTAGAAGTTATAAGTAATGTAATTGCCCAAGCTTCCAACTTTTTATCCAAACAGTAGGCCAAAATATGTAACTGTAGGGATCTGTTGGTCTCTCAGTGAGATCCACTGTACCTTGGAGAAATGGTGGCAGGAATGAGGAAAAGATAGACAAGAAGACATGAGCTGGGTTAAGTGGTGACCCATCTGCCTGGTTGGTGAAATGATGCCCTGAACAATAGTTCTTTTTATTTATACCTTGACATGGTTGTAAGATACAAGGATACCTAGCCACTAATAGCCCACAATGTCTATGCAGGAAGTTTTACTCAAGATTGAGATAGCTTGACTGCTTTAGGCAATAAGGCCTTACCCTGCCCTCCCACATATGATCAGTTTCAGCTTCAGTAGCTCCCAACTGCTGTCTAGCAAAATTGCTTGGCTTCAGATTATCTGATTGCTTCTGAGGGAGGGGTTTGTGGAAATTTCACCTTATCAACTACTGCCTGTAAACAGCTGATGAGGAAAATGTCATACAAGAGATTATAGGTTGAATAAAGAAAATTGCTAGTGTTCTGACCCAGGCCTAGAAAGCTTGGAACATTGAGGAACTGATGGTATAATGTCTTTCAGTTCTTGGGACATTCAAAATCCTGATAGATTTCTGGTTTGGAGCACCTGTCTCAGGCTGCCTTGTCAGGCCCTCTTGCTTAGACTTTCTGTCTCCAGCCTCATTAAAGTAATGGTTAAAGAAAGATGGCTGCCCATGTGATGGTGTTATGGAAGTAGAAATGTCTGAACCAGGATGATGCTCTGAGCCAAAATAGAGCTGGGTCAAAGCATCAAAGGTGGGAGGTGGCAGGGCTCATTCTAAACTGTCAGGGTGGGAACTTTCTACAATGTAATGAAATCAGTCAGCCTCTGTGTATGCATGTATAATTCTGATGTAATGCTGTAAAATAAGTCTCGCCCAACCAGGTTGTAGAATGTTAATGTGTGCCAAATAAGGAAGACAAAGACAAAAAGGTTATGGAAGGAGACAACTATGCCATGCTCTGTCCTCAGCCTTTGATTATGAACCCACTGAATCAGTACAAGCTCGCAAAATACTGCTTGCATTGTTTTTTCTTGATTTAATTTGTTTTTGTATTTTAGAAAGGGTCTACAGAGTGTTCAGGGTCTCACCACTAGATTGGACTCATAGTGATCCACCTGTTTACAGCCTCCCAAGAACTGGAATTACAGGCATGTGCCACCACACCATCTCAATTGCAGTCTCAGTGAGCCTGGGGATTGAAACCCCGCCCCTGCTCCTGGTTGCAGGTGCTTTAATCAACTGAGTTATTTGGCAAGCCCAAACCTACATAATTTTACAGAATCTTTCTTTCTTTCTTTCTTTCTTTCTTTCTTTCTTTCTTTCTTTCTTTCTTTCTTTCTTTCTTTCTCTCTCTCTCTCTCTCTCTCTCTCT
>NW_004524713.1:2332339-2352118 GCF_000260255.1 Octodon degus | reverse complement strand
TACAAGGTCTCACTGAGTAGATACAACTCCTAGTGATCCTCCTGTTTACAGCCTCCCAAGTGCTGAGATTACAGGTGCACGCAACCATGCCCAGTCTCAACTGTAGTCTCACCGCACCCTAGGGGCAGAGCCGGCAGGGCAGACCCAGGGATAGAACTCCCAGGCCCTGCCTATGCCTAAGCAGGTTCTTTAATGTGCTGAGCAATTTGGCCAGCCCATGTTGCTTTGAAAAAGGCGTTGGTGTTCCATCTCTGCACAGAAAATCCGCAGCCGGTAAACCAGGTCTGCAGCATGAGTAGGAAGATTCCACTTGGAGAGAAATGGCTGAGGACTGCTGTCATTTTCCAGGTAGTTGTGAGAAATCAACAGATAATTTAACCTTCAGAAGCCTGCTTATCACCTGCAAACCTAAGGTTAACAAGCCTCACTGGAGACAAAGCTATGAACTGAATGACCTTGACATTGCTATTGTGATTCTATGCTTATAAAGCACATACCTTATGGCTTATCACATGTTAAATACTTTGCAAGTATTATTCAATATAATCCTAATAGAAACTTATATTGCAGAAACATCAGGCTGTGGAATGTTGAGCACTAAAAATAGCAGAGTCATGGCTTTCCTGCTTCTTAGTGAGAATTTAACTGCTTTATCTGCTAATTCTTAAGTTCTTCATTGTTAGAAAAGAAAAGAATAAGCAATTCAGACTGGCTTTTGGTGAACCCATATATTAATAGAAGCTAAGCAACTTATTATTTTATAAGGAAATAATGATTTGGCCTATGAACCATTTGAAATGATGGAGAGGCTGGGGATAGCTCAGTAGAAAAGTGCCTGCCTGACAAGCACAGGGTCCTGAGTTCAATCCCTGGTACCACACACACACACATACACACCAAAAAAAAAAAATAAATAAATAAATAAATGACAGCCTAAAGTAAGAATAATTCAGCAAAATGGTAACATCTTACAGTGTTCTATACAAATAAAACCTATTATTTTAGAATCATGAGAAGTTTTTCTTAGAGAAGAGTTTAGGGATAGATTTTGAGAAAATACACTATGGGATATGGAGATATGAAAATATCAAAACATATAGCTATATCACACATACTATATATAGTATATTATGTAAATTGTGAACCTTATACACATATATGTCAGACGAGTTTGTAGAAAAATATCAATACTTCATACTGCATTTATATCATATTTCAATAAAATTACTTCTAAGTATCACAAACAGCATTATATTGGTATCCATTTCCAGGCTCTTATAAAAGTCTCCTGATGTACTTCATATATTAGTTCAGTCAGTATTTCTTGTGCACTTTTCCACGTACTTGGAATTATTTCACCGATGTATACTCCCTGCTTTCCCTGAATTCTCACGTGTTTCTTCCTTCTACCCAACTGTAGGTCAGCTCACGACACTGGTTGAAGATACGGTTGTGAGACCTGCTGAAGCAGAGGCTACTTCCCAGCGATTCTTTTCCATGAACTTCTTGGCTTTTTTCCTTCTCTTCTCCATTTTAAAATTTGAAATTTTACAATTTTATCCCAAAATCTCTGTTGGGCTTCTAAGTGAAAATCTATACTTTATAAAACATTAATTAAAATAGTAATGAGATAAAGCAGGTTACAACAACATGGATTGTTTCCTATATTATTTTATAGTTTTGCTATATACTGTAATTTATGGTGAAACTGATGTTTATAGACCATATTTGGAACGACTAAATGCTTTTCATATTGTGTGTATAGGGAACGTGTATTCATGTTTGGATATTTTATCTGGTGTAGAACCTCATTACTAAATTTCATATGATTCCTTTGTTTTATCTTTCTGTTCTAATCACTTACTGGTAATCAATTATCCTGACTTCACTTTATCTCCAATCTGCCAGAGCATATAAGAAAAGATTAACAATTACATTGTTATAAACATCCCTATACTGATTATTCTTGTATAGTACATTTTAAAATTAAATGATTTTCATATTTACACTTTGGGATAATGCATGTCGAACCTCGCCTTAACAGTTATTTGCAAAATTTATTTAGTAAGCTGCCTTTTTATCAAACATCTTTTAAGCATCTATTAATAAAATCACAAGATTTAGGTATCATCTGCTGACAACATTTTACTTGTGGTAATATCTTCTTAAATTTAATGCACTACATTTCTGTAGTTTTTTCTTAATTAAGTTCAAAAGAGTCAATCTGCTCTACTTCCTGTTCAATCAACTGACTTAATCAGTGTAAGCCTTTTTCTGTCATTTTTATTATATTTATTTAATTTAGTGTTTTGTCATTATTATTGCCCTGTATAAAGTTAATGCAATTTTTGTGTTTTCCTACTTCTTCATAAGCACTTATATTTTTGCTATCTTTATTATGAGGAAATTTGCAAATACAGATACCTTGTACTGCTTTTTAGATGGCTTCTAATTTAACAGTTTATTTCTACTTTGATCTAATTGTTATGTGAATTAAATTTCATTTGTTTAGATATTTTAGTAAAATTATAAAATATAGTTTATAATGAAATTAGAATATAAATAATGTGACCTATGATCTCTCTCATTTTTAGTGTTGAATTACTTATCTCCCACGTAAGTCTTTCTTAAGATAAAAACTGTGTATTATTTTATTACTTACATGAAGTTATTACTTTCTGTTTTCTCTTTCAATAAACAGTGTGAATAATATTTTAGTCTTTTCTAGGTTCTTTAAAATTTTAACTGTTAGAATTTTTTTTAAACTGGAAATGATACCAGAGTCTCTCTCTCTCTCTTCATCCAGTTCTCAATTTTAATAGGTTTTGCTTTCTTGGCTTGGTTGCTATGCTGATTGTTTCAGAAATTTTAATTCTTTATCAATTCCTATATTAATATAATTATTGTTATGGTTATTATTTAGGAGGGGGTTTAGGCATTTTTGCTACTGTTTCATTTGAGTAATATATCCCAGACTATGTTTCTACAATTTAGCCACTGTATTATTAAATATGTTTAAGTATGTTTTTGTGAATAACATGTGTCATGTTTTGATACATGACACACTCTAATAACTGGCAAATTTTAATTAGAGGAATCAGTTTTATAACATTTAAAGTTAAATGTTTAATTCCTTCTTTATTTTTTTTATTTTTATTTTATTTTTTTGCCATACAGGAAATTGAACTGCGGACCCTGCACATTCCAGACAGGCACTTATTCTACTAAGCTATCTTCCTGACCCCTTAATTCTTTCTTATTATGTAAATATTTTACATAAATATAAAATTATATATTATTTTTCCTTATTTTTTCTATTCCTTCATACATGGTAAATGCATAAATTTGCTATTAACATTTTTCTCACTTTTGCTTGAAAGGCTACATAGACTGATTTATAAACCTATTACTTTCTGATGACTATTGCTACTCAATCATATTTTCTGTCTTTTATTAAACTAGATTTATTTATTTTTCTTTCTTTGGGGACAATTATAATGATTTATAGATATCTAGGGTTTTGTCCTTTTCTCATAGGTTTTCAAAAGTTTAAAAGTTTTTCAGTAAGTTTCTTTCTTTAATCTTTATACTCTGTACATGAACTCGCAAGCAGCTTCTCTGTAATTTCTTAATATGACATATTAACTTCCAGAAAACACTTATTTTCCCTTTTTTTACCTTTTCAATACAGCAAGGCTTGTGAATACTGAAGACTGTCAAAGTTACTTTGCTTTCTCTCTCACCCATTTACCTTCATATTAGACTGATATTATTTAAAAAGAATAATATGACCTATTTTCTTGATTTATGTATTTCTAAAAAAACAATAAAAATAAGAAATAACATTAGAAACAATGTATAATTTCACTAAAAAATAAAATGATAGAAATTCAACAATGATTGTTATATTGAATACTGTTATCTTCAAATTAGTTGTTCAGATTACCAAATATAAATATGTAAAATTGGTCAAAAAATAAAAAGAAGAAAGAAAAAAGGAAAAAAACCATTAATTTTCCACTTAATTGACCAGTATAAATCAGCAGTACAATTATCCAAGCTGTCCTATATACATACATATATATATATATTTTCTCTTCCTTATTCTCTTCTTTCTCTCATTCCATTTATTATTTCCTTTTTAATCATTTTTTCCCTTTCATAATATCTATTGTACCTTCCAAATTATTATTTACTATCTCGGGTTCTTGCACTAGAGACATAATATAATGTTTAATCATGTGGCTCTTATTTATTTCACTTATAAGTGTGGTCTCTAGTTTTACCTATAAAAGCCTCAAATTTATCTTTCTTTATAGCTGGGTAATACTCCACTGTATAAAAATGCCACATACTTTTTTATTCATTTCTCAATTCATGAGCATTTGTGTGGTTTCCAAGATTTAACTATGATACATTGTTCTGCTATTGACATATTTGCTTACTACTTACGTTAATCACTTTTAAGAAATCCATGTATTGTATATATACATAGTTTTTTATTCTCCTGTCTTATAGAATTTTGCATTCCTTCTGTTGTGATATAAGAGTGATTTATGTATCTTTCTATTTCATATCATTAAGGTATTAGCAAATATAGATCTCTGTTGTTATTTTATAGTTATTTTATGTTTGCAGTTTGAAAGTTTAGTTCCAGGGGATTATTTTGTTCAATTCTAAATGAAGAATTTTTAAGGGCTGCTAGCTGCTTTCACATACACAGATCAGATCCTCATACTGATCTCTTGCAATGTTCTACTTTTCTGAATATCTACTGTGTTCTCTCACTTTTCTCTGTGGATCCTTCCAGATGTACAAAAACCTTGGTAAAACAGCACAGCCCTCTCTAGTCTGTCTTTCTGTTCAGCCTGGGTAGTGGCAGCTTCAGAGTGCCTGCATTTTAGGCACTGTCTAGACAGCAGAAGAAGGATCCACTTCTGACCCAGGGCACCAGAGTTATTTTCTATGCACCTGCCTACCACTAAGAGGAATGAGTAAAACACTGATCACTGTTGAATATTTGTCTCCTCCTAGGGCCAGGAAGATCCATGGAGCCCCCGTGTGGCGCTGATACTGACCCTCCCTATAAAGGTGTGAGATCCCTAGAATCCACTTCCCTCAGGACCCATATCTTTAAGAAAGCTATTGACAGACAAGGCCTTCAGACTTTTTCACTGCAGACAGCAAAGACTATTTTAGCTTTCACTCTTCACTCTGAATCCTACTCCAGTCCAAAAATTTATTTACACTTATTTTCCACTGTTTCTGACAAATGCTGAGTGCAGAATGAGCAACTTGATCGGAATTGACAGTAGAAGAAATTTGAGACAACAGTTAGTCTACTGCATTTTTGTAATTCTTCTCACCAGAGGCTGCATTTCATTGAGAATTTTCAACAATGCCTCAGAGTAGAAACTGAAGTGTCACACAAATGTTCAGCTCTCTTTCAACAGCTCTGTTTTGCCACATCACTCTCCTGCTTTTTCTACATTATTTTCTGTCCCTCCTTTTTATATCTAAAGATTTTCTTGTGCTATCTAAGCCCCTGATTCTAACTTCCTCCTGCCCTTCTCTTCTTTGAATCCTCAAGCCTCAGGTGAATAGAATCATTCATTCCTGTCCAACCACCAATCTCCCAGCCTTGGCCCATGGGCTTCCTTCCCTTTGTACTTCATGTACTATCAGTAGTCAAAATTTCACTCTCTCTTTATTGTTTACCTAGAATCAAGCTTATTTCCCTCACTAATTCCTGTTATTCTCCTTTTCATTTGACTTCAATAAGTTCAGGATATTTTAATCTCTTTGCTCCGTAATTGCTCTGTCTAATGTGTGTGTGTGTGTGTGTGTGTGTGTGTGTGTGTGTGTGTGTGATATCTATATATCATGGACACATTTGTTTTATTGGATTAAAGATCCTTTGAGAATAAGGATAGTGCTTTATCTTATTTCTATCCCCAGAGCCCAACATAATTGGGCACATTAATGGAATTTAAATATTCATCTGATTTGAATTTAATTTGACACAATGAACATACCTCTTAAGCAACAACCCTCAGACCCCAATTAGTGTCAGGGATTCTGTGAGGGTGGCATCCTTAGCCAACTTATTATTACTGGCCTCTCCTGGCTCCCAACAGCCCCTTCCCTGTCCCCAGCCCCAACAGTTTCCATTATATTCTGCCAGAACTCCCAGGGAATGCAGGGGCAGATTCAAAAGTGTTGTGAAATGCAGCCACGCAGTGTTTAACAAACAACATAACAAAGGCATCTGTCACAACGCATCCCTTCTGTTCCTGGGAGACTTCCGCCAGCACAGCGGCAAGCTCACCGCCTTTCTTTTCCTCTCTGCTCATTCTCTCTAATTACATGTGGCATTCGCTCTCCATCACAAAATGAAAGGGGTCCTCATGTTGGCAGGAAAATGGAGAAGATTGGCTAGGGAATAAATCCTACCACAAGCAACATTTCATTTTCAGACAGAGAATTTTGGCCAGGTCATCAATGTGAATTGATTTACAAAGATTGAAAGACCATTTCATGCCTAAATAAGCCTCTCTAACTGACAGAAAACCAAAAATATCTCTATTTTCACACTCCTTCCATTAAAGCTTCAAATCTTCAGGACCACGTTCCATGTCATTTTTAAGCTAATTGTTATCTTTTTTAAAAACTAAAGTCATTTCCACATTTTCTCAAAAACAAAAGCTCTATCTTCTGCATTGAAAACCCTATTTACACCCCACATTTATGTTGTTTTATCCCATGGAATGCAAACTTCAGTATAATAGAACTCTTAATAATATTACCTTCTTGCAATTCATACTTTTGTGAACCAGGAACTGTGCCAAATTATTTTATGTTTTATGTCAGGTAGTGCTTACCCTGTTCTTATGAAAACAATGGTATTAATTTTCCATCTGTGGGAAAAGGAAACTGGAGTTTATAGAGGATAAAAACAAAGTATAATACAAATAACACTGTACACTGAGGGAGTGTCAGAATTATGGCATGCAGTTTTCGTTATAAATGTGTGTGTGGTTACTAGGTACTCCTGCTCTATTGTTAACTTTGTAGATCCCTTTAAAACCTGATGAAAAGTTCGGGTCACATGCCATCTTCCCTACAGAGCCTTGTCCGATCCCCAAAGGTGGATCCAGTGCTTTGCTGACTATGCCCCCATTACTTTTTAGTTCTCTTTTCCTAGTCCACAGCTGAGCCCACCAATCCCAGGGAAGAAAAGTGTCCCTCACGGGCCACCTTAGTAGCCTGACTAGAACAACATTTTAGCAGGCATCTCGTTACTCTGCTCCCTGAGATGTGTGTTTCAATTAAGATCTGCACTGGCTTAGGGTAAGGGTGAGGGTAAGGGCAGCTAAATCAACTTCCAAATTCAAATTACTTTTAAGCCAGTTTTGAGAACTGACTGTCCTATGAATTGCCTCCTCCATCTCCTTAGAATGTACATCCTTTTTCTTCTCATTCCTCTCACTGACATTCATTCATGTTACAATTAATGCTTTTGGAATAAAGAAGAGGCAATACTGACAGCATTTGGTCCTTCTTCGAATACCGGTTTGTTAGCGCATCTATTTATCAATTCAAGAAGTTACCTGTTAAGCTCTAGTCATTGACCTAGGAATTAAGGCCACAGCAGTAAACAGCCTACACTTGGCCTCTTTTCAAAAGAGTGCACTATCTAATCTCATTATCAGCCCAGTTGGCAAGATACAAATAAAACAGATTAGAAAATACGACTAGGCATTGTTAAAACTGGAAGCTTACATTCCTTCTGCTTAGTATTTTTTGATGTTATACTTTATAAAGAATAAATTACTGTTTCTTTATGAGATAATCTCACTATTATCTTCATTTTAGTGATTATTTTTTGAGATAAATTGTATTATTGTCCTTAATTAACAGAGGAAGAAGATGGACTTTTGAAAGGTTGGGAAAATTGGCCAAGTTCATAAAGTTAGCAAATGGCAGAGTTGAGACTTGAACTCCTACCAGACTGACAAAGTTTGGACCTATAAACTGTTATTTCAGTGCTGGACCAGTGCAAAACTATACCGTGTGACAGAATCCACTTTGTGTAATATTGGAGCATTGTGTTCAATGCCATAAAGGACTCGGCACTTGCTTTACAACATTATGATATTCAGTCATTCATCCCTGTTTTGCCCGGCCTCAGAAGAGAGCCCAATCTGCCCACATTCTGTGCTGACACTGAAGAGAGGATAAATAAAGAAAGAAGAGTTATCAGCCTGGGCAAGAGATGCTTGGAGAGAACACACAGCAATATTGGGAGACCATTTTAATTTCTTAACTGGCTCAAAGGGTCATATGCTTTCCATCCCTGTCACAAAGAATCGCAGGAATCAACTTAACAAAGGTGAAAAGTTTAGTTCTCCTTGTACCTATACAGGTGGTAATCTACAATTTATACTCCTGTTGTTTGAGTCTGTGGCAGGTCCTTATAACAGGAACACGTGGTGGAGGAAAAATATCACTCCCCTCATGCAGAGCAAGGATTTGCTTGGATTCCCACAATCTCTTTTGAAAAAAAGGCACATTCCTAATGCTGCAGGACTTCCCAGTGGGGGTCCACCTGCTACTATTAGGCTGCTTCCTGGTAGCATCTTTGTGCAAATGAAAGCAATAACATGTGAGTCTTTCATAATCCAATCCTTAGGAGATAGGTGCTGCCACAGGTAGAGCACATGGCAGAGATGTGGCTGTATATCCAAAAATGTACAAGAAAACCACTCAGAATAAAGCACAAACATGCAACTAGCTGCTATTGGGAAACCTTGGGATAGAGAAAAACTATTCTCTAGTCTACAGAAATTGTTCACATTGTCAAAAGGTTTACCTATGGAAACAATAGCATAAAGCAGAATATAAGATTTTTGTTTTTAATATGAATTCAGTACAGGGTCTTGTTATGTAGCATGGACTCATAGTGATCCTCCTGTTTCAGTCTTTCTAGCTCTGTGATAACAAGTATGGACCACCATGTCTATTCTCACTGGGTGGTTCAGCACACCCAGGGGTGGGTCCAGTATGGCATGTGGTGGACATGCTGGATCAAACCCTGGTCACTGTGCTTGCCAAACAGGTGCTTAGACTGCTGAGCTGTCTCACCAGCCCTTGAGATTCTATTCCTGGATTTCTGCTTCAATGTTATTTTAATAGCTCATTCAAAATTTTAAAAATGTAATGTATACTATATATTAAATGTTAGTAGGCATTATCCAGAAAAAATACCCATATTCAGCTGGATTATTTATAAAATATAATAATGAATATCTCAGGATCTGGGGACAAATACATAAAGATAGAAACCCAGGCTAACTTCTTACAACTCTGATCCTCTTTCAGCTGTATACCTTCTGTTGTTCATTTGTGTGGGATTGAGCAAATAAATTTAGCTTCTCATAAGTGTTTACTAGAGTTAAGAAGAATGATGGTAAATATAATGTAGCTAGCCCTGTAAGTTTGGTGCCAAGCCATTGATCAATAAGTAAAAGTTATATTTGTTTGTACTAAAAGTAAAGACAAAGCAGGTCTGCAAGGTCAAAGCCCTTTGGTCAGGATTGCCCAACTAGCCATTCTCAGAATTTACCATAAGGTCTTAAGAGTGACTTAGCAGGCATGAAATTGAAATGCATTTCACTTGGCATCTTCCATGGCATATTTAAATTGCTCAGAGACGTTTATGTTTTAGTTGGTCAAGGATTCTCATATTTGGCCCATAATTGAAAGGACAAAATTAGCCCCCATCTCCATGATACATCTGTACAGATTTCTTTTACAGGTTGCACAGTCCATCTTCCTTGGGGCATCACAGTTGGAGCCCTGGCTATCATGCATTTATAAATCTGGCTTCATATAACTCCTACACCAGCCTGATGAGGGCAGATGTCCTACTAGCCTCAGGCTTGCCAGAGCGCATAGCACAGAATAGTTGTGCTGCTTTCATTATTCACCTTGTGTCAGGTGCTTAGCACATCTCCCAAAAACCTGGGCTCACAGTAATGTCTTTTTGATGTTCTCTGCTGTCTCAGTCCCATTTCTATGCCTGGAACAGCTGTCCATCTCTCTGTTATGGTCTTGATTCTCTGCTAACCATTGGTTGAGGCCTAAGATCTTTTCCTCCTAATTCCTTGACACCCTAATATAAACCATTATATCCCTCTGAAAAAAGAAATTCTGTGGCTTAGTTTTCTATGATCACCAATCTCAGCATCTTATCCTATCATCCTAACTACTGAATTATCCTTTTTATATTTGTCTACCATAACTGAAAACATAGATTGTGACAAACACTGTGTGAAACACTTCATAACGCTGAATGTGGACCCTTGATTTGCACAGTCCTGAGACTGATCAGCCCCTTGAGCAGAAGAGGCACATCATGGATTGCACTAAGTAATGAAAACCATATGATTGGTGCAGAGGGAATTTAGGATTAGGCCTGGGCCTGTCCACTTCTAAAACTGTGTTCAAAATCTTGAAGATAAGAGAGTTTGTCTCAAATGACATTAACTTTTCATTCCAGATTTACATTTAAGATCAGGCTCATACCTTGTGCCTTCTTATACAGCTCTCTACTGATATTTCTTTTGTGTGAGTTTATTTTGCACAAAATGAAGGTTACTTTACCCAATAGGTCACTAAGTTACACAGACTCTGTCCTTAAATGCATGGGTTTTTTTCTTACTACCCACACTAACCATCTCTCTACCATCTATTCAAGCAATTGCTCATCTATTTTTTTTCTATAATTACTCTCTGGACTATTTGAATTTATTATGGTACATTACCACCAAGAGTTTAGAGCTGACAAGTTTCAGCATCATTACTCCAGCACAAGTAGCCACAGCATTCTTCACCATCAGTGTTTCTACTGTGTTTGTGTCATCACCACCCACTAAATGTACCTGGTATGTAGCATCAACAAAGGATTCAAGGACTCATGATGACCCTGACCCAAAGGATTCAAGGACTCATGATGACCCTGACCACAGTGTTTTATTTGATTAAGGATCTAAGTCATGGACATATGCAAAAGTAAATTCCAATACATAAGATCAAGAACTTTATGTATTATAGATACAAAAAAGTGTGAAGTTGGTGCTTCAGGAAAAAAAATAATCAGGTGAGAATAAACAAAATATGATTGACATCAGTAAGGTTTACTTAGCTATGCTCCTGTGAAACAGGAGCTAAAATGGGAGAATGGATGAAAGAAACAGAAGAATTAATGATATTTTTAGTTTTTCATAAGGATATCAACTTGCGTATAACTACGTTCCTACCCATATTTAATCTGCAGTTTTAAGAACCATGAGACATTCTAGGTGAAGTTGGGAACTGAGACTGGAATTGTCATGTGGTTGGAAGTTCTTTCTCTGATTCTGAACACATTTTTATGTTAAAGTAAATAACCTCTGTCATTCTATAAAAAACTGGTCAATAACGATTAAAAGTATCTTAAAATCTTTGATAGTTTGTCTGACTTAATATTAGCATTCATTATTTCATTTGGTACTTGAAGCAACCCTCTGAAGGATGTTTTGCTGATTTCATGTGCATTAGGTCTTGTTTACAAAATGAGAATTAAGGAAGGCAGAGAATCATTAAGAGACTTCTTACAATCATTTGACTACAAGCTAGTGGTATCGAGATTGTGTTTACATTTGATGGCTTCTGCTAAAAGAAACCAAAAGCCCAATATTATGTTTGTGAGTAAGATGAGAAGCAAAGAAAATGAAAGACGATTCCAAGCAAAGCAGACACAGTACAGGCAGTAGCTTTTCCTATTTTGTAGACAATGTAAGTAGACAAAGGCTTGAGCTGTATCTCATGCATGGGCTTTAAAGTACCCAGCATGCCAGCTCTTGACTTGCTTTAGGTGTCCTAATCCCAAATTCCTTCACTCAACTCTACCTGGTAGTTAGTTACAAAGACTTGCATCCACGGAACTATGATAAGTATTTTTAAAAACCTGTGATTTTTTTCAGATTTTCTAATTATTTTTAAAAACTTTATTTATTTTAATTTTTTATTCATTTTAGTGAGAAAAAAGATAAAATATCAGTTAAATATTTTAAAATAGGTTAGTAGGACAGTTACAATAATTAATACATTGTATATTATTGTCTTTGGAGTAGATTCAGAAGAACCCATCAGAAGAATGGCAGATTTCTCTTCACAAACCATCAAGACAAGAAGAGCATGGAGCAAAGAATTTCAAGTCCTCCAAGAAAACAAATTCCAGCCCAGACTGCTATAACCTGCAAAACTCTCTTTCAAGTTTGATGGAGAAGTGTAATACTTTCATGACAAAGAACAACTAAAGAATTTCATGATGACAAAGCAAAACCTACACAGACTACTAAAAGATATTCCAGAGAGGGACCTGTGATGCTATGCTTAAAAACAAATTATTTTCATTTTGGAAACATTTTGATTTTATCAGATTTTAATTTTCACACCATGCTTATTTTTAATCTCTCAAGAAAAGGAAAGCAAACCCAGAACAAGTTCGTATATTTTAATAACACGTTAGACATGTGTTGACTC
Organism: Octodon degus; assembly: GCF_000260255.1. Classification (NCBI taxonomy): domain Eukaryota; kingdom Metazoa; phylum Chordata; class Mammalia; order Rodentia; family Octodontidae; genus Octodon; species Octodon degus. Next base: position 2,339,530 of record NW_004524713.1, on the reverse strand, counting down.
CACATGCTCCAGGTAACAGTGCAGAAGCTATGACAGGAAAACTTCATCAGGAATTAGTCCAGAAAACAGCAAGATGTAGTTTGACAAACACCAATCTGCTGCAGTTTCTACCTTGAGTGACAATTTCCTCTCTGAGACACTTGCAATTACGACGTGGTAGTTGAGGCCTGTCTGCTAGGAGCTGCAGTGTGCCACTTTCTCCTTGCCCAAATATTTGCACCTGGTAGGAAAATGAACTTGCTTTCTTTCAGTTCTATACCCATGCCTTTACACATAGTAAGAGTACAAGTGAGTTGAGCCACATGTGCATAGAGATGTGAAATTATAGAGTAATTCAAACCTACTGTGTGCCAGGCCAGTGGATATTAAACCTTACTAGGGTAAAGATATGTGACATGATTTGAAGGAATAGAACAAACTGAATGCTTATTGTTTGCAATTTTCAGAAAGCACTATTACTCCACTAGCATCCAAGCTGATATAACCAGGCCACAGTATTGAAGTTAGGAAGATCGGATTTGGGAGCAATGGGAGAAAAGCAAATCTTAATTAATCTGTTTAACTTCCCTGTTCTATTGATATATGCCATGCAAAAAACATGGAAAAAAGAATTTAATCTAATGTTTAGAGCAGTAATATGTTCAAAACAAGTGTTCATTGAATATTTGCTAAATTGAATTTTGTTTACTGTACAAATCTTGTAAGGTAAGAATGATACTAAAATTTTGTTATAGAGCAGTAGATATATATGCTTTGACTTCAAAATGCTTATAATAACTTTATAAAAGGGAAAAGGGAACCAAAGCTCAACCGAAAGGCCCAAAAGGAAGGAATCCAAATAAATATCAAAGTAGCAGAACAGTAAGAGTTAAACATGTTTGCTGTAGATTACTGGAGCAAAAGGAGACTTTTACACTTTGAATTTGCATGGACAGCATTTTGAAAACTATATAGACCAGTGGGTCAAGAAGAGTAAGTAGGCCATAGGGACCAGAGGTTTGAGGGACCACAGTGAAGCATGGCATGAGGATGCTAGCAAGGCTGCTATATTGAGAACAAATTAGAGAAATTAGCTAGTCAAATGGTGGAGTAATTCTCGGGACTAGAATAATTAGTATGAAGTAGACGCTAATGCATTTACTTTGAAAGAAAAAAATCTTAGCTTTAAGCTTCGTATCTATCATTTCCTGATGAGGTATCTAAGGGACAAAGCACCTAACCATTTCCAAGCTCATATCTGTTGCTTATCTATGTAGCAGCCCTCCTCTCCTTCAAGAGTTTGTTTCCTCGTCCATGCACACTCTATGCTTGCACAAAGAGACTGAAAACTCTAAATATTTTTACTTCATCCATCAACCATAAGATAGGTTGATTGGTAGAGAGATATTTGTCTGACTAAAAGCTTGATAATCAGATATTTTGGGGGAATTTATATTAAATGCCATTAAGAGAGAACTTTCCATTTTGTTGTGATGAAATTTATGAATAATGGAACTGGAGAGCTGTTTCCTCCTCCCTGTGTTTTTTTTTTCCAACTAGAAGTAGCTGAGAGCACCAAATTCTAACCACCAGACAGAGAGGAATACAAAATAGAGGCAGTTATTCTGTGATGAAAAAGGATAAAGGGGGATATCTATCTATCTATCTATCTATCTATCTATCTATCTATCTATCTATCTATCTATCTATCTAGAGAGTTATAGAGAAACTACTAGTGGAAAGGAGCTTGCTCAGTTTTGTGGATACACGCATGCCCATGGCTAAAGCAGCAGAGTTCATAGGAGATGAATCTTGAAAGCAGCCTGTATGCCCATCAATAGATAAATGGATAAAGAAAATACAGTATTTATACGCAATACTTTGCCATGAAGATACGTACATTTGAATCATTTACGGGAAAATTGATATAATATGAGACAGTTTACTGAAATAAACCAGATACAGAAGCTTAAATATGGCATGTTATCTTTTATATCACAATATCAAAATATAAATAAAGAGCAAAATGAAAGACAGACAATAAGTAATAATTAAAGACATAATAAGACAGGTCTTTTGAAAAATGGGAGAAGGATCAAGAAATGCCCAGGTTCTCCATTATCTGATGGCCCAACAGAGTTAAAAGACAGGACAACTGCTGCATGCCTGTACTGGCTCTCTTCTAGAAAACAAGGTTCCATAACTACAATTAGTAAAGGGCTGAAAATCTGTGGCCGTGTGGCTTTGCATCTTCCCACTGCGGAGAGGCCAGTGCCATCCGTGTCCTAGGCCTCAGCTACTTTCTTGTTCAGTTTCCCACCTAGAGTGGATCTCTCTCTCAAATGAACCTTAGAGATTCTTATTTTTGAGTCCCTTTTTCTTCATGGTACATAAGAACAATAATTGCTAGCACTCCTAATTTCTTATCTGTAATCTCTCAGAACAGTAAATGGCCTAAGTCATTTAAAACATGGTAGAATGTTGATATATATAAATGTGTTCTAGGCAAGATGACCTCAAAGTACAGTTTCTATACATACTAAAATTATATCTTGCTTATTGGTTTTATTTCATTTCAGTTACCCAGAAAATAGTGCTGGATGCAAGATTCAGTTTTCCTTCAATTTTTTTAATTTGCTTCCAATAATTGCAGGTACAAGCAGCAGGTAGCACCATATCTTTATCCAGTTTACTGTTCTGTGCTGAGTCAGAGAAAAATTATTTAACCAAGACACATAGTTCAGATTGTAATTATGATTATTATTAGCTGTAATAATAGACCATAACAGCATCTGCTAGCAACACCACCAGAACTCCGCTTAGGCCTCATTAATCTGGACCTCACTAATTTGCAATGTGCGCTTATTTGACTACAACTAGACAAAATTGCTCCTCCATATGATCTCTAAGTTTAATTTTTAAAGCAATTCAAAAACTATTTAGTAAAAATGTGTGTGTCAAGTGATGGCATAAGCTCTGTTGTAATAATTAAAAGGTTTAAAACCTACAAAGTCAGGCAAACCTAGATTGAATTCCTGTAATTGCCATATGAATATTTATATAAACTTGGCTAAATTTAAATTCTTTCATTTCCAAAATGGAATAATAACCAGGTTGCTACAATAATTTTGTAACATCTGTAACATCCACCTACAATAAGCAGTACAATAAGCAGAATAAGCAATTATTTTGTAACTTATTTTTATTGTTATTGTCTGTAATAACGATGATGTATAAGCCAGGGAATATATATTTAACACACCACTTAAGAATATACTGTAATTATAGCAACATGGACTAAATTATTTTGGTGGAAATATTTACAAAGTGTCGCACGTTCACAAATGAGCTTCCAATTAAATTTATTTTAAGAAGGCAAGAGAGCTGGTAACTGAACCAGAACTCTGAGAATGAGTATCATTTCTATTGTATTCAAGGGCAACTGATGCTTCAGACATGAATTAGACAAGGACATGAATTACGAAAAATATAATCATTTTGTGTGATCAAAGCAAGGGCTATCATAAAGATACCATCCCAAGGACAGGAAGAAGAACTTTACTAAGCACATTAACATAAACATTTTCCCATGACCAAAATATTTAGAGTCCTTTTCTTGTTTTACTTTTTTAATGGAAATTGAATTCAGGACTTTACACTTGCCAGGTAGGCACTTTGCCACTGAGTTATATCCCAGGATATAGGATCCTTTTCAAAAACCTACTGAAATGATTTTATTTATTTGTTTAATTGTTTATTTATTTGATACAAGATTCAGCTCTTCAGCTCCAACTTGTAGTGATCCTCCTTTCTCAGCCTCACCAGTGTTAGGATTGCAGGAGTGCATCATCATACCTGGTTTCAGGGCTGGCACAGTGTGCCCAGTTTTCTGGGTCTGGCATGACATGCCGTCCTGTACTGGGGATAGAACTTTTTGGGTCCTTGCACTTGTCAGGCAGGCGTTTAGATCATTGAGTTAGCTCCCCAGCTCTCAAATGATTTTAAAAACTTGTGAACTTTGATAATCATATATCTTGCCTGTGTATAAAGTGTTCATTTAATTCTTAATACAACTACAATGCATTGTGTTAATATTTGCCTATGAAAGCCAGACAATTTTGCTCATTTGAAAAGGTATTTTATTTCTTTAAAGAAAATTTTTGTACGAGCATAGGTCAGTAAGGTTGACTGCTAAAATCATTCTAGCGGACATAAAAATTATGAATGACTATGAATGTCTTATTTATGCACTGGGAAGCTCAGTTTAGTCATCCCTTGAAATGGCGGCTATGATATATGTGGAGTTGTCTGACCAGTGACAAAAAGGGGCTGGTCTACTTTTGTTGATGTTCTTATAGAAACATCTGCACAGTAGATGCTCATCCAAATTTCCCTCCCATCCCGGAGACTAACACACAGACGGTCATAAACCATTTGGGATGTATTTAAGTAGCTCTGTACTAGAAATACTATTAAGCTGAGAATATCACCAAGGTGGTATTGTCTACAGGACATTGAACAAAGAAGATTCACATATGTCCACAAAGAACAAAGGTATCTTAGGAGTGACTCATGGTTTTTCATTAGATGTAGTTTGTATGCTAACTTGAAAATGGACTTTTCCTTCCATATTATTTATTTTATTAATTTTATTGAGAAACAAATAGCATTGAGTCATGTTTCAAAACTGCTTAATAGGACAGTTTCAATAATTAGTACATTGCATATTGTTGTCTTCATAGTAGTTATTCATAGTACAAGATGCAGACATGGTATCCTGTCCAAACACTATTAGTACACATCTTTCTTCTCACTGAATTAAGAGAAAATAGTTGTATATCTATCCTATTTGGTATATACAGATCCAAAATGGTCCTTCATTTGTATCCACTTCTTTGTTTAGTTCTGGCAGAGATGGGTATTCCATTGCCATTTCAATATTGTAGGTGCATGGATTCAGCAAAATAATCCAACACAGTCCAGAAGTCCACAATAGTAGTGGGTTATCTGCAGAAGTTGCTGACTTGAGCTTTTTGCAGCTCAGCATATTAATATGGCTTTACTTTTTATACCTTGTTTTTATACTTTTCTGCTGGATGGTTCAGACCAAGATAAAGTAAGACCTATGTAACAAGAAATGTAACTTTTGTATCTGACAAGTTCAGGCAAATCCCCTCAGGATTTACCCAGAAACCCTGTACTGCAGTTTGTAGATCATTAATTGTTTATTCCTTCCATATTATTTCATAGCATGATTCAGACTCCGTGGTGCAGATGGTTCTGTGGCCATCTGTGTTTCTAGAGAAGATGGAAGAACAGCGCCTTGTCTGCCACGGGAATCCGTATGGTCAAAAGTCAACTATTAAATGATCTCTGACTCCACGGTGTTAGGACAGCTGTCATGAGCAAGGAATTGACAGTCAGAAGCAAATCTGTATGGTGGTAATAAATAAACTAACAAAATAGCATACTCCAACTTTGGATGGGAGGTATTCAGTGGTAAACACCTCTGCCGATGGCTGCTAGGCTCAAGCTGTGGGCATATGCTGTCTCTTTAGCACCACAGGCCCACCAGGAAGGCTTCTGTAGGACCACTTCCAGGGCGGGGAAAAGTTACCTAGCTTGTTTAAAGTCTTACAAAGAGTAATGGTGAAGCCAATATGTAAACCATCCTCTTCTTCCTCCAAATCCCTTTTTACCTTCTTCTTAATAGCTTTATTTATAATAGCTTAATAGCATTATGCTTAATAGCATCATTCTTAGAAATTGAATTTTAAATAAGAGGGCTGGGGAAGGAATTCTACAATATAGTGTGCCCCTGACACACAAGACTGTGACTTTCAGCCCCGGTACAGCAAAAATATGTTTATATAATATATAAAGTGTATGTAATATTATATAATATATAAAGTGTATGTAACCCATGATCTACAGGGTTTAGATCATAATACATAAAGTGTACATAATGCAGGGTGTACAGGGTGTACAGGGTCTCACTGTGTAGATCAGACTTGTGGTGATCCTCCTATTTGCAGCCTCCCAAGTGTTGGGATTACAGGCGCACCACCACACCCTGTCTCAATTGCATCTCAGTGCACCCAGGAGGTGGGGCCGGCACAGTAAGCCTGGGGATTGAACTCCCGGTTGGGAGAATGATTTAAGTTTAACAGACTTAATTAAGAAACTCAGGATATTGACCTTGTGCTTGCCTAGCAGGCTCTTACGTCACTGAGCTATATCCCTGAACCCTCTTAATATATTTTTCACCAAGATCACATTTTTTAAAAATACTTTCTGAAGATTCAAAGTTACTTATATTTTTATATGAATGCATCCAAAAATATTTGTTAAATGATAATTATATAATCTAAATTTGTAGATTAAAAACATGGCCTGAACAGGTTTGATTACAAGGAAATTTTGTTAATTAGTCAATAAAGGGTAAACATCCACACTCTACCAGGTAATACATAAAGGTTATTTTGAGATGATTGCATTCTGATCTTATCACCAATGAGTATAAGTGGATAGCCAACAGTTTACAAAATAATTATCATTATGTAAAATATACTTTTATTACCTGAAAGTTACAATAGATACTGTGAAAGGGAAAGACTCTTTTCAAAGGATTCCATTCACGAGAAAAAGGATAAAAGAAAGAAAACATGAAGAAAAAAAAAAATATATATATATATATAGGATAGCTTGGACCTGCAGATTTCTGCTGGTCATTGAAAGGACCAGTTAACACTTTATTTTTCTTCTCCTTTTTAATTTCTTATAACTTTGTTTCTTTTTTTGCTAATTTTCCATGCTTATTTCTGGTAATCTGGACAACTAACTTGAAGACAAAGTTCTGCAATGAAGCAGCCATTGTTGAATTCCTATCATGTAGTTTAGTGAAATTTTGTGACATTTCAAATGTCTCTTTTTTATTATTTTGTATTAGGAGAAAAGATAAGAAAAAAGGGAAGGGGAAATCATGCAAGTATATATACAGGATGGCTGAGATGACTGTACTTATAATTTTCATTAGTGTTTTGAACACAGCAGTTAATGTTTAGAATTTTCTCTTTGACCAAATTTGTATGCACATATCTGTGATCTAAGCAACTATACTGATGACAGCATTGTAATACAAAAATCATAATTCTATAACTCTCATCCTGGTCTTCCAAATGTGTCCCATTTCTAATGTCTTATCAATTATTA
>NW_004524713.1:2330518-2332239 GCF_000260255.1 Octodon degus | reverse complement strand
TAGTCTTGGCACACATTTATAGAATAAGAAGCTTTTGAGCTCTAATCTTCTATATTATTGATTAGAAAGTATTTTTTGATTAAAGGCAAATAAACATGTTTGCAATGTGTCTTCAGAAATAAAACACCACAGCATATTTACTGAGATGCGGAATTTTAAATTTCAGAAAACAAAGCACTCCGACTCCTCTATATCCATTGGTTCGGCTCAGCAGAATGCAAATCAGGAAGCTACTTAATCTATGGCATTGCTCTTAATTTTGCATCTAGATGTGTGCGTCTTTACAGCTCCAGATGCATTTGCAAAATTAAAAGCATAATTTATCTCCAAAAAGCAATAATCCATCAGGCTTGTGAGTTAGACTTAATGAAAAAGTGGCTCTAAACAATGTTCATGCACCAGTGGGTCGGCCTTAAGTTGCAGGGGTGCTGCAGTCAACTCCAGTACCCAGCATGGGGTAGGTAGAGACAGCTCAGCCCCTCTCCCTCCTTCACACAGAAGCAGGTCACCGAACTAGAACTGCCCTTCTCCCCGTCCTTCACCTCACATCATCAGCTAGGTGATTAAAAATATATGAACTACTAATAACAGCAGCAAGAACCCTATCACTGTAGGAACCCAAGGGCAGATCTTTTTTTCTATGAATAAATTGCCACATAAGACTTTTATTTTTCTTAAGTGGTGGGCATCAATATGGAAATGCTTAGTTATGAGTGAATTGTAGTTAAAAAAGCACTTAGGAGGAATTATGCAGAGACTCATCTTAGGAGGAAATATACAGAAGCAGGAACAAATGGGAACACTGTGTCCCAGGAAGGTATATGTCCATATCTGAATCAGAGAGTACAAGAGCAAGGCCAGAGCTGGAGTTAGATTCAGTGAAATGGTCAGGAGCTTCATCATGCAGGATATGTAGCAGAGACATTATTGTCTTTTGGTTAAAGTATTTTTTTAATCTTCTTTATCATTACCCTAAACTTTCCCAGGGAAGAATGATATAGTAATAATGATCAAATAGGGTTTGTTCACATTTGTGTATATTTGCTGATTTAATTTATTGTTATTTTATATGTAAAACATTCTTACAAATCACTGAGGGAAGATATTAAAATGTATTTACCAAGGTGTTAAACCAAGTTGAGAAATAACCAAATTTGAAGGGAGAAAAAACATATTAACTGATTTATGTCTACTAGTCTTGTCTCATGCACCTTCTATTAAATCAGAAAGCAATTTCACAGTGAGTGTGAATGTGAATTAAAGGAGACAATAGGCAGGTGATAACACATTAGGGAATTATGGATGAAGGTTGTTAAAACATTTAACTCCGAAGTTTTCTTAGGATGGAGACATTTATAATATTGCTTGCAAATCAATTTAGGTTGAAGTGATCAAATGTGTTATCTTAAAATAGCAGTGTAATCTTCATTTAATATAAAGTAACTCCCTTATTGATGTTAGTATATTACTTTTAAAATAAAATTTTACAAAAATCAATGCTGAGGGAGCACTCCCAGAGCTCAGCAAATAACTAGGGAGCATAGCTTGAGATTCTTTAATGAGTTTGTCTTTTTCCTTCTCATTCTCCAATTATTTACCCATGTTTTATGTTATTGTGACTATTTCTTTTCCTAGGAAAACAATGTTTATACATGTTCCCAATGTGTGCTGTTTAACAAGCAATCAAAATACAAAGGTTTTCAGTGGCAGTTTCTGAATAG
>NW_004524713.1:2329212-2330418 GCF_000260255.1 Octodon degus | reverse complement strand
TTAAAATAAAATAAAATAAATTTTAAAAAATAAAATAAAGTTGGATAAAAAGTAGCGCACACACACACACACACACACGTATTGTTATGATGTTGTCAATCTGGATGAAGCACTAAACTTGACTGTAGAATTGAGTGGTCCAGAACCCAAAAATCTATCCTAAGCCTGCATTCTGATGGTCCTAGAGAAAACAACAACCATGCAATGCTTGCTGGCAAAAGATAAAAAGAAGCAAGAGCAGCCAAGAGGATATGCAAATGAGGGAGAGTAGTGTAAACAAAACTCTAGCAGAGGAGAAGGAAGATTATTCCTAAGGAAGGGTACTGAGCTACTTGAATGCTGCATCCAAGCCTGATTTAAGAAACTAAGATGGGAGGGATTCTATTCATACACGATTTTAATAGCAAGTTTGAGTTTTTCTTAATGTTCATTAGAGGAACCACTAAATCCTTTAAGTAAGATATCTTGAGCAAACCATTAAGAAACAATATATCTTGCGGGAAGTTGGTTCATATTTTCAGATAATCATTTCTTTCTTTGAAGAAAAAACTGGAGAGATCTAAAAGTCAAAGCAGGACACAAATTGGAGGCAAAATAGTGGTTATTATGAGGGAGGAATTGTTTGCTTTAGAAAGGCCAAGCCTTAAGTGGAGACAACAGCATGCAGTGAGAATATAGACTTTAAAAGCAGATGTAGGATGATTTACCGAAAGGTCAAAGAATGAAGATAACAGGGAGGGGTTGTTTCAGAGAAGGAAAATCACGAAAACCTCCCAGGTTTATAACTTGAGCATGATGAGCATATCATTTCCTGAGCTGGAAAAGGAAGCTATGTTGCTGGTAGTAAAAATTTTAAAAGCCTTCAGCTGAAGTTTCAAAATTGCTTGAGAATGAGTTGTGCAATTGTCATTAAAGATTTTCCAGGAGTAGTGATATTTAATCTACCCAAGAAGAATGAGAAGATGTTGTGTTATCCAGGATACTACACCCATCTGGAGAGCGTGTCCCTTAGATGTAACAGCCTCTGTGTTTTCCTTAAGGCAGAGAACAAAGTTAATGAGTAGAAAATGCTGAAGGGTTATTATATCCTCTATGTCATTAGAAAGTAAGACAGTGGGGTGGGGTGGAAAGAGTCCAGAGGAGGAAACAGATATGGAAGAAGTTAAGCAATGAAGGTAATACCTCAAACAAGACACAGATAAAAAA
>NW_004524713.1:2327245-2329034 GCF_000260255.1 Octodon degus | reverse complement strand
GGCTCTGTACAACCAGTAGATAATGCAAGACTGAGCCAGACTTGAAGTTGAATAAGAGCAAGGGAACTGGCAAGTTCTGTAAGTCAGCAGGGCCAGAAGTCATGTTCAGGAAGGTCATCCAAGAGGGAAAAGAAAGCAAGTTCACATGGTACAGTCAGTAAGAAGCGGCAGCTACGAGATCAAGTAAGGAGACTGGGGAATTCAGGCAGGGAAAGGAACAGACGACACATCAAGGTCACCCTTGACTACAAAATGTGCTATATATATTGATTTCCACAAATGTGTACCAAAAAATGAAGGGCATCAAAATAGTGGAGGGAGGACCAAGGGAAGAGAAAAGAAGGATACAAATAATTACATGTTCTGTACCTATACCGGCTTGCCATAAGGAATGTGAGCATTATGAACTACATATTAATAATCTCAAGCTTAAAAAATCATTTATATTCCTAGGCATTTGGGAATAGAACTGTGGCTTGACTGATTTGACGGTGTGTGTGTGTGTGTGTGTGTGTGTGTGTGTGTGGTCTATCATGACTTTCAGTGCGGATGTTGTGTGCTCCATGACATTTAGCAGGACAGAACACGTGGTACCAAGTTCTGAGTTAGAATCCATGATACCTTCTTTCACTATGGATATTCAGTATCAAATTTTTGTAGACCTGTCTGGAGTCCAGTGACCTTATATCCAAAGTAGTGGTTATAGACTACTGGACTATATTGGATTACTTTGCTGAATTCATTCACCAACAATATATGAATGGCAATAGAATACCCATCTCTGACAAAAGTAAAAGAAAAAAATATGTATATTCAAAGTAGTTAGCATAGATTTACAGCTACTTTCTCTTAGTTCAATGAGAATAGAGTTTTGAACTAATAGTGTTTAGATGGTATTTATGCAAATTAGAATAGAATGAATTGTAATAATACACAAATGATGGTCCAAAGACATGGTGCTGACGTGTCTTTTATTTTCTTCTATTATTTTACACATTGTGTTGTTTCTAGTAACTAGATTCTTCTCTCAGAGGCACAAATTCCCATATTTTGTGTAAGCTACCAACCCTCATTCTAGAATCTTTAGACATTTGAAAGCATGACACTGAATCAAAAAAGAAAAAGGAGATTATTCTGCTTCTGAAAAATCCTGGTCTAAAAATAGCACACATTATCTTATCTCCCATTCTGGTGACAATACAGTCACATGATTATATGCAGATGCAAGTGGATCCAGGAAACCTAAAGGCTCTCTGAATTATTCTTACCCAGGGATGGCTCTATGCTGTAAGTGAAATAGTGACCACTTAAAGACATGTTCCTAATAATTATACAAGTAACTGCAGATATTAATAAAAATGCTTAAATGAAGAGGCAGAAGAAGTAGAGAAATGTGATAGCAAAGTAAAAAATTTGGGGGCAGCCAAGGAAACCATCAACATAGCAAAGTGACATCTTATAGGGTGTAGGAAAGTATGTGTTATCAATATGTCTAAGAAGTAATTAGCCAAGATAGATGAGAAATTGAAGCAACTTAACAATGCAAAAAATCCTCTACTTAAAAAGTGTAAGGACTAGATGTAGACAATTCTGAAAGGAAGACATTCAAATGAACAATACTACATGGGAAAAAAAATCAACAGCACTAAGTTTCAGAGAAACACAAATTAAAATAAAAAAATGAGGTGTGTGTTCACTCCAATAAGAAAAACAGAAAACAAGCACACTGTTGCTAGAAATTAAATCTGTAAAGCTACTATGAAAAACAGTATGGAGTTTCTTTAAAAAT
>NW_004524713.1:2323738-2327145 GCF_000260255.1 Octodon degus | reverse complement strand
AAAATGAACACAGGTATTTTATATAATATTTGCATTTGAAATGTAGCAGTTTGGGAAATAGGAGCCATTTTTAGAGAGAACAAAATTTAGAATGAACTTCCTTTAATACGATATTACACAACTTTCATGGAAAGATAGTTCTAGTAGCAACATTTTTTTCAAAAGATACAGCATGTAGTCTCTAAGGACAATGGTTATTTTTAGGTGATTTTCTAAAAGACGATAGTTTAACAAATTCTCAATGCTAGTACTAGGTAAACCATGGCTAAAACCAGTTCTCTGAGAGAGGTCTGATCCTTATTTTCTTCTTAGAATGTGTCAGTGCAGTGTTTGAGAATGTAAATATTTTACATGATCCTTAGTTTCAGTTTGTATTTTTGTCACAACAATGTGAAATGTCCTGTTCCCAAACCTCCCCAAAGAGAATCAAGCAGAGTTTGTTTTAGCAAACCAATGAGTATGCTTCCTATAATGTCACCCTTACAGTGTGTCTTGCAAATAGTCTATGCAACAAAAGGGAGACTTTACCTGAAAGAGAAGAAAACTGTAAGGCACTCTCCTCCCCAGGCAAAGGGGGTAGCAAGTAATGCTAAACGTGAAACAAGAATCGTGAGTACATTAAATGGTGACATACCAATTTTAGACCCAATTATGTAAATTCTTCCTGAAATATTGTAAGTGAGGGTTGGTGAACATTTTCTTCACTAACACCCACATATGTACATACCCTGGGATTTACAGCAATTATGCCCCTTGTCCTATTTATCGTATTTGACATGTTAAATGCAAGAAAGGGACAATGTACCCTATTACTTCCTATTACAATGAAGTGTGGTGATGAATGGTAGATTAGTCATGGTAATTAAAATGTGTTGTGCATACTTAAACATGAGATTCAAGGTTTGAAGAAATACCTATTATCTCAGGTCTTTTTCTTCTAAAGAACGATTCAGTATCTTTCACTGCTGTCTGCTATTATGGAGGTGGTTCGGAAAAACACCCATATTACCTGGAGCTGATTCCCCTTTATACCACTTTTCTTTCTCTGCGCTGTTCTGTGTGAGAACTCTAAGTGACCTAAAAATCTCTATTTTTAGCTCTTACAGTTGACAGTTCTTCAAGCAGAGACCCTTGAACTCTAGTATCTATGAAAGTCATTAAACTTAAATTGTCATAGAAACAATGGAGAATAATGCTAATTTTCTGAATGTCAAGTTTCTCGCTTCCTATTTTAATGTATCTCTTCTTCTTGTTCTGTGACCAAAGTTTTTAAAACATGAATCAGCTGCTCTGAATTTCTAGAGAAGCCAAAGTGTTCTTGGTAATGCTCAGTAAATTTCATAAGCTATCTGAATCTTCTTGTTATCATCTGCAACATACAACCTTAGCTCGGGTTGATAATATACACATTATTGTAAAGACAACAAATCAAAATTAACTTATGTGCATATATATTATAAAAATGTACACACACAGTATTAGTTCCTCAATGAACACATAGAAAAACTCTTGATCATGTTATTTTATATTAACCAGTGCTTCTCAACATATTAGTTTTTGCTTAGAACTATATCATCGATAAAATTACCAATATTGTACAAATAGAGAAACTAGAGGCACACTTTACTAAGTCCAAAGTCAATGCTAAAATTAGAAGTGTGTGGTTGGAATCTAGCACTAAAAATGTGGGGAGGCTACAGTTGCAAATTTGTATTTCTACTTTTGTGAATTTCATATAAATTGTGTATCCTTTCTATTAGATTAAACCCTGCAAACTTTCTGCATGGCCATATTCAGCTTCAACCAGTTATTCTGCATTCTACTGTGTTGAAAAAAATGGTAGTAAGAAAATAATTTACATAATCTCAAAGTTTTTCTTACAACTTATCAATGTACTTAGACTGAATTACTTTACCTCTGACATCTATGTTATTAATTTTAATACCTTAGTTTTATTCATCTCTGATTCACTGTGCATTCTTTTGTGTGAAGCCAACCAAGCCCTTAGCTCTAAATAGGTAAAACATTTAAAGCAAAACAAATGTATCCTGACTTTTTACACCTTCTGATCTTTTGATCTACAACCATTTGCCCAAAATTGTCCTTCAAGTGTTTTAAGTTTCCCCAGTCCCATTCTTTTCTTGAAATATTCTAATCTAACCACAAAATCTATTTTTCTGAAGCTCAGAAATTATATCCACATCCAGCAATTCTCATGCAATGTACTTTTGTCTATTTTGTTTGATTCTATATTCTAAAGTACTAAAGTTAGTTTTAGTAGATTGTCTGTGCTAAGCCAATATTTGGTGCATGAATAAATGCAGGTGGGAATTTTAATCAGATTTTCCAAGTTTACGTCATGTGTCATTTTGGGTCCTTTAATCTTCACTGAACCTTCATTTAATATTTGAAACAGTGGTTGTAATAATTACCTAAATTATACTGTGAAGAGAAAGATAATGCATGTATACATTGGCAAATAGTGATTCACTGATACAAATATTTTTAAAATGATATATTACATGTTATTTTTAGCAAGGCTGAATATTAAAGTGAGAGATTATTGACTATGTTTAATTTACTATAACAATTTTCTTTGAGGATTAAGTACCAATTTACAAAACAGCTTTGCTGGTTGTTTGGAACTTGGATTTTCTTTCTTTCTTTTTATTTTAGGGAAAGATCTACAGGGTGTTCAGGGTCTCACCCCTAGATTGGACTTGTAGTGATCCACCTATTTACAGCCTCCCACATGCTGGGATTACAGGAGATCACCGCCATGCCCAGTCTCAATTGTCATCTCAGTGCTCCCCAGGACTGGGGCCAGCACAGCAGGCCCAGGGATTGAACCCCTGGCCCCTGAGCCTACTTACAGGTGCTTTAATCCACTGAGTTATTTGGCCAGTCCTGAGGATGGATTTTGTTGATGAGTCTGGGACCTCCCAAAGATAATTTTTGAGCATATTGAGCAGATAGTGATCTCTAAGGTAAGACAGTGGGAACTTCACAGAAATATTATCTTGTGTGATTGCTAAATCTAGAAAAATAAAACACATTTTCCAGTAAGACTTCCTAAGGGTGCAGTGTAGAACAGAAGCAAGTAATTCATTTCAAACTGGTGATGACTGCAAACTGAGGCCTTTCTCATTTAACAGCTTAGAAAGAGTATTCTGTCAGCAGTCTGTGTCATCAATGGCTACACTGAAATTCCCTGGTCTTTTAATTAGAAGAATTGAAATGTCACCTTTCAGAGGTCAGCTGGTGAACTAAAGACCTTGATTGTTGATATTATGTCTCTATAAAAGTAGCACAAAATATCAATGAACACTTTTGTTAAATATTAACTTATTTATGACTCCCTTACCAATATTTCCATGTTGATAATTCATAATGATACTGATGGGCCC
>NW_004524713.1:2317007-2319093 GCF_000260255.1 Octodon degus | reverse complement strand
CAAAAACTGTTGTGAGAGCTGGTGAGATAGCTCAGCAGACTAAGCATCTGTTTAGACAAGTGCAGGGGCTGGGGTTTGATTCCTGGCACCACATGCCACACCTGCCCTTCTTATGGGCGCACTGAGCTGGCCACTGAGACGGGGTGTAGTGGTGTACTCCTGTAATACCAATGCTAGGGGACTGAAAACAGGAAGATTACTATGAGTTCAAGTTGCATACTGAGATCCTTCACAGAATACATAAAAAATAAATAAAATTAAATAAATAAATTGTTGTGTAAGTAACAAAAGGTGTGATAATAGAAGGCTAAAAGGATATCTGCTATGTGCATTTCCATTTTTGTTGCAACATTATTTACAGCAGCCAATATATGGAGTCAATCTTAAATGTGCAAGAAATTCATAGATAATTAAAAAGCAAGACCTATATAGAATGGAACATCATTCGGTATTAAAAATGTAAGCGCTGCTCTGTGACAACACAAAGTGAACCTTGGTGAAATTTAGTTAAATCAGACATGATCGGATCAAAAGACAAATAGCTCATAGAGAACCTAAAAATGTTGAATTAGAGAGTAGCATGTTTGTGGTAAAATGCACAAGGAAGACCTGATGAGATGTTGGTCAAAGAATACAAACTAAATAAGAAGAATAAGTTCACAGTACATACTGTACAAAGTAGTAACTACAGTTAATAGCAAGTAATTATATCCATAAAAGATATTGATAGGTTGAACCCTAAGTGTTACATGACAAAAGTTTTTATAAAGTACTAAATGTATTTTCAAGGTATTCTATGATGTGTTTGCATTTCCTAAAACATTTGTAAATGATGACTATATAAGATTTTTAACAATTTAAGCTATGCAAGTACGTTCTGCGCAGCAATGTATAATACTAAAACCATGCTTAAAATACCTGTATTTTTGGTCTTCTAAATACATAATGCTTCTAATGTCATATCAATTATTTCTATACTCTATTTAAAGTAAACATATATGAAAAAGATAATAAGTAAGCAAGGAACAAGAAAAACAAAATTTAGCAGAATTGTACTGTTGCAAAGTTGAATATGGTTTGATTTCTAAATATTTTTGTAAAAATGTGTAGTTTTTTAATATTCTATAGAGATTTAAATTTTAGAACATTCATGGTTGTTGAAAAATAACAGTTTCATTTTATGTCTAACATATATGATATTCAGACAGGTAGTGATGTTACTAAGCTTAACTCCCTCTATTATAGGATAATAGTATCAGTAAGCTTCTCTTCAGGATTTTTAGCAACTACAGTTTCAGACCAAAACTTAGAAAGAAGGGCTAAAAAGAAGGGCAATATTTTGGCCCTAGTCCTTCAAGGCAAGTGAGGACTCAGTACATAAGAGAACCTGTACTGTAACAATGTAACTCAGTGGTGTCCAAATTTTCTGTCAAAGGAGATTAAGGGGACACAGAGGAAAGTGATTGACAATGTATAGTGTGCCTAAGGAGAGTTAACTAGAGAAAAAAACATTCTCTCAGGATTTCACAGAGAGAAATTGGTCAAGCAATGGCTGTGATTCATCCACATGGCTCACACTGTCACAAGTTCCACAGGTGCTGTACATGGTTCCAGGGTAAATCCTGAGGGAATTTGACTGACCTTACCAGATAGCAAAAGTTACATTTTTAGTCATATAGGTCTTGTTTTAACTTGGTCCTAACTATCCAGCAGAAAAGTACAACCACAAGGTATAAAAAGTAAAGCTATATTAATATGCTGAGCTGTGAAAGGCTCAAGTCAACAACTTCAGACAATTGCCAGTTGTGCTGGTAACTTACTACTATTATGGACTATTGTATTATTTTGTATTGTATTATTTTGTTTTGTATTGTATTGTATAGTATTATTTTGTATTGTATTATTTTGTATCGTATTATTTTGCTGAATTCAAGTACCTATAATATTTAGATTGGCATCAAGTATGAAAAGTTTCTTTAAAGTCTTCTCCAAAAACAGCTTCTCTAACAGCAATGGAACATTCATCTTTGACAAAACAAAACAAAAAAGGGGATATAAATAAAGGACCATTTTTTAGAGAAAAAAA
>NW_004524713.1:2315857-2316907 GCF_000260255.1 Octodon degus | reverse complement strand
TTCTGTCAGCAGTCTGTGTCATCAATGGCTACACTGAAATTCCCTGGTCTTTTAATTAGAAGAATTGAAATGTCACCTTTCAGAGGTCAGCTGGTGAACTAAAGACCTTGATTGTTGATATTATGTCTCTATAAAAGTAGCACAAAATATCAATGAACACTTTTGTTAAATATTAACTTATTTATGACTCCCTTACCAATATTTCCATGTTGATAATTCATAATGATACTGATGGGCCTGATCTGTTTATTTAAAAGATGTGTGCTGTCTTCTTAGAGAAAGGGTAGTACCCATGAGTGGGACTTAGAGATAAATACATAGAATACTAAATCATGAAAGAAGAGTTGTAAGAAGTTTGGAGGCCGTGGTTTCTCTTCTTATTTATCACATTTCAGAGTCCAGGAAAGGACACACAAATGAAAAGGAGTCATTAATTATAAACAGGTGAAAGATAAACTAATTTTTAAAGGCAGTTCTCACGTTCATATACAAATGCATATACTCAAAGTGTAGAAATCAACTTACAAACATACTCACATTCAAATGCATGCAAGCTACAATGCACATGCTATGCCCAACGGCACTAACTTATACATGGTCATGATGACACATACTCATGCACACCCCCAAAAGTTACGCATACATTCCTGCAAAAGTGCATGTATTGCATATATATGATGCACTTAAACATATATATAAATACAGCTACACACGCACACAGCTGTAGGAAATGCAAGCTTTTTAACTAGATCTTTCAAGAAGGCGAGCATTCTGAAATGGAAATCCTTTGTATTAGTATTTTGTTGTGCTAGCCACTTTGATGGTCTTGAAATATACTAGGCTTTTAAAACTAATCAGAACAGTTTATTACCTAATATAAAACAATTAGTAAATACTTCATGTGAGAGAGAATGAATGAATGGATGGATAGACGAATAAGTGAATGAATATGAGCAGGAAAGAGTCAATTGCTGTACATAGGAGAGGGGCCACTATAGCAGTTCCCTAATTTTATGGAGGAGATGAGGAGATGGAAAGGGATGGAATGCA
>NW_004524713.1:2310302-2315220 GCF_000260255.1 Octodon degus | reverse complement strand
AGACAGAGACAGATAGACAGAGACAGACAGACAGAGGAGATCACTTAATTAAGTAGATATATGCAAGTCAGGGAATGTCAGGTGTTATGAGATAAGGGCTCCAAGAAACACTGTTGCTCCTCCCATGAATTTCACATCAGAAGGTTTTGTTCCAGGAAAGTTGTTGTAGTGAGTTCCCAAATCATGTTGCACGTGAAGAGCTCAGACCCTTTGTCCTCTACATCTAGTCTAAGTGAGCCTTTCTTGGAAAATTTTAGGCACACTTCAATGACCCTCAGGTGTGAACCCTATTTTCTCTACTTGAGTTTCCACAGGGGCGGGGGTCACATCCTTCTTCAGTGGCACAAGCTAAGGTACATGCAGCCACATGGCCCACGCTGGGCTGGTGGTGGGATGTATTCGGGAACTACAGGCAGCCAGTGCACTGCAAGAACTTGATCCCCCCATTTGCTAGGAGTAAGTATTGTACCACTTGAGCATGACACACGTGTTGGCTCACAGACTTCACATTTGCCTCTTCCTTAGGTGGCACTTCCTGTTTGACCTTGGCCATGTCAATCAGTTTAAATTGACAAAGCTGTAAAACTAAATGGGCTCTATTCAGCTCTCCAGAATTTCAGTTTCAGACACAAGTGGTAGCGAAAGCAAGTGCTTATATAGGCATACTGTGTTTATTTACCACAAAATAGTAAGTCCCTTTGTGAAAAGCTTCTATGGAGTACTGTGAATAAATCAGATGCACATGGCAGAGGCTGCATGAGCAGTAAAAGATGAAGAATGCATATGCAAAGTAAAAGTGTCCATCAAACAGGAGTTCAACAATCTCTTGACACATTCTGAGTTTCTTGACACACTGTCATTATCTCGTCACTCCAGATACATGTAATTAAAAGGTAAAGATGATTATAATTTCATCTCCTCAGGCCGTACTTTGAGATATCAGTCAGCCATCTCTTCTTAATGCATCTTGGCTTCTGTTGTGCAAGCTCTTTTAGTGTTTCCTTGTGTGATTTTTCTATCTCTATTCACAGTCACACAACTGACATAATCTCCCTTCCAACCTAACTTGATCACCTGGTGAAATATCTGAAGAAACCCGAAGCTAGAAGAAGAAGAAGAAAAAAAAATAGATTTTCCCCTTGCCCTGATATTGCTATGACAATGCCTTGATTTTAATCCAATGGAACTCATTGCAGAATTCTGCTCTACAGAGCTCTATGGATATAAAATTTGTTCTAAATTTACAGAACACACAGGGAACTTTCATACTATTTTCAAGAGGAGAACTTATCTGGTTGGTTATAGGGCAATGGGTGTCATGATAATTTCAATCCTGATCTCATGGGAATTATTGTGAAATTAAAGGAAATAATTTGTGTAAGAAATTAACATAGTAAGGTTTTAGGTCACTTGCTAACTAAACTCATAAAAATTTGAAAGTAATTCAATAAATTAAGAATGGTGGGGCCAGCCAAATAGCTCAGCAGATTAAAGCACCTGCAAGCAGGCACAGGGGCCTGAGGTTCCATCCCTGGGGCCTACCTTGCTGGCCCCGCCCCTGGGATGCGCTGACAGTGCAATTGAGACTGGGCATGCTGGTGTGAACCTGTAATCCCAGCTCCTGGAAGGCTGTAAACAGGCAGATCACTACTAGTCTTAGTAGTGAGGCCCTGAACACCATGTAGATACTTGCCTAAAATAAAAAAAAAGAGTAGTCGTCATATACATTGTTGCATTCTAAAGACATTTCTTGGCTATAACAGGAAAGCATAGGACTACAGTGTTCCCTAATTGACCAAGTGCCTATAAGTGTCTATGGCAATTGTATTTGTCATCAATTAATGTGTGGCCAGGAGACAGAAGGGAGAGTCTTAAGAATTGCTCATCTAGATGGAGTATGTGTATGTTACCACAAATCAAATTAGCCTTTCACAGAGTATGTTTAATGACCTCTAAAGGCTTAGGCTTCTTCTTTCAACCCCTCTCTTTCTCTTTTGTATGTCTTCCTTGTCCATGTGTTGTATTTCCAAGGAGACATAGGCAGCTTGTGGAAATGAAAGAACTGCATAAGCATTGATGTAAGAGAAGGAAAGAAGTTAAAATTTCCTCAGAAACCTTTGTTCTTCGTATAGAATTCTTAGGTCAGAAAAGTTGAGAATAAATTCCACGTAATTTGCTGAAGTCGAACTTCTGTATTATGTGAGCATATCACTCATCTTTTTTCCTTTCAATATATGAACACTCAGAGGTAGCTATATTTCCTCAAGTCATTAAACCTATTATACTGCATAAATCATCTAGGAATATTTACCTAAATTATAAATACCTATCCAGATATAGATATAGATACAGATATAAAATATATGTACATATAATCAGTTTAATTTTTCTTACACTAGTAAACACATGCATAAGATCAGCCACTGAAAATTATACCATTTTGAATGGCACACCAAGTCCTCATGAATTGATACATTTAGCTCCTCTTTCTCCTTTTAAATTCCAGAGAGATCCTATATTTTATGTTCATACAAATATCTATGCAAAATACAAAAATAAAATTAACCTGAGTATGACTGTTAGTACAAAACCACACTCAACACATATCACTAATCTGTATTTTAGCTGGAGAAACTGAAAATTTCCAATTGGTCTATTTTTAAGATTATGAGATAACTTATCACAACCATATTAAGCAACTGCAATTTTATACTTTAATCATAATAAGCAGATTACATATGATTCTGAAGTGGAAGAATAAATACCCTGAGAAATCAAACTTTCTTTTTTATGAACAGACAGCTGGAAGTGACAGCGTCAGTATTTCAACCATGAATTTCCTGATAACAGACTCCATGTTCCAAGCCATCGATAGATAAAGCCCTTCTAACTTAGTTGAAGACATTGAGGTACCTAGATGGGGTGTGTGAGTTGGGAGGACAATGAATAATTATGAACAAGTTGCCCTAACTTCCCCAGAATTTACCCATCTTGCATAAATAAAACTTTATACCCTTTGGTGACCAGCATATTTCTGTGGATCCCTCCTCCCTTCAGCCTCTCCACCCACCATTGTACTTCTGGCCTGTGTCAGTTTGACTGTTCTGAGTCACACCTCTAAGTGAGATGATATAGTACTTGTATAATTGTTTCCAAGTCCATCTTTGTTACTGAAAATGAAAGAAAATTAATTCTACCTACAGTATAGCATAGGGCTAAATGAAAAAGATCTCATACTAATGCCACACTCATTAAAAGTGTGCTAAATGTAGAGATAGTTTACATAAGAAATGTGGGCTGCATTGCAGTAGACATTCTATGAGCTCCAAAAATTTTAATTATACAACATTTAAAAATAAAAATGGCTCTTTAATGAATCCTGAAAAGGGCAATAGTAAGATGTCCCAGAGCCAGGAACACGAGCTCCAAAGTGACCCTGTGTCACATTGGCAGAGTCCTTGCCTTAAGGCACTTTACCCCACAGAATCTAACAGGAATTTTGCAGTACACAACTTTCACTTTTATTGTTTTCAAATGATCCAATGAAAAGAAAAAAAGGTGTAATTTAGTTTTCCCAATCATCATACTTCATGTAAATCTAACTCGAATATTCTCTAAAAATAGTCCTTAGATATGCTGTCACTCGTTCAGAAGTGACCGGTGGTAGCAGTAATCCAGTACAGATAATGCCAAGGAAGGTTTGACAACTATTTTTCAAGACATTTACAGTTTATATGAAAAATATATGTGGACTATAATCCAGCCTTCCCTGTTTCCTGCCAGCCTGAACATGGGCAGATTACTTAACCTTTAGATGCTCAGTTAACTTATTTGATTTCTTGTAGTAAGATTATTCATCATTTAATAACTGTCATTAAATGATGCTTTTGGAATTCCTTTTTGGAATTTCCTCTGATAGAGTATGCAAGTGTACAACAATTAATACACAACTGTCCTTTGCCTTAGTGTCTTCCCTTATTAAAGTCATAGATTTTACAGGACGATTGAATAAAGTATTATATGTAAACAATACCAGGAACGTTTAATGACTTATTACATTGTATTAAGAGTAAGCAAAGATCACGGTTATGTAGCAATAATTCACACATACAATAAAGAGCACGTCAGATAGGATGAAGTAAGTTATGGAAAATCGTCTTCAAAGAGATTTGAAATAAATTGTCTGGAAATTCAAAAGGGAGAGAGCTCTTGGTCAATATGTCAAGAATATATGGGAATAGAAAATCCTTCTTGAACATAGATGTGAAATATTCCACACATGATTGAGTTAGCTTCAGTTTAGAAGCGATTTTTCTCGGGTGCATACAATTTATAACCTTCCCCCCCCCGCCTTTCCATCTGTGGGCTTGGTAGGAGACGTTCCCTCGTAGAGTTCTAGTTACCTGTCAACTCTGAAGGGTGAATTGTCCATTTCAGTTTTGAGTTACAGATAGACAAAAAAAATCCTCAACATTCCAACCCTGAAAAAAGGGCTCTAGCCATTTTCTCATAACTCAGAACAAGTTTTGTAAGGTGTGTAGGTGTGGGTTTATCATGTAGCTTTGTATATGTTTGGTTGATAAAGTTTTTGAAAAAATTCACAAAGCACCACACTACTTTATGTTTTCTCCATTGTTCATACATAAATCAATGGGTTGTTTTTGCGGATATTCTACATGTAGGCGTCTATATTCCTTTATATTTAACTTTATATTTTATTAAATCTAAGTGAATTTCAACATATGTATAGATATTTCTACCCCAAAATTGTGTTTAATGCAGTGTATTTAACAAAGAATGAGGTTAATAAAAGCTTCCTGAGTGCCTCCCCCACCCCGCCCGCCGAGTAGGATTTTCTGCCGAGTTCCAGGAGCCCCCAGACCCAGTCCTAGCCCAGGTCCGGTGAGTGTGCGGAGAG
>NW_004524713.1:2293949-2305470 GCF_000260255.1 Octodon degus | reverse complement strand
AAATACGTAAAAAATAAAATAAAATAAAAGCTTCCTGAACATCAAGTGAAGAATGAATTCTGTATATGTGTCTTGAGATAACTGGAGAAAACAATATGGAGTAAGTTACAGAGAAATCTTTTCTTGTGAAATACATATGATATGTTAAGCAAGTAGAGGTATGTCAAGTGCTTCAAGTACAGCTTATAGATTGCTGTTTTGACCCCTAACACTTTTTCTGTGTTCTTTTATGGTCAAATGGAGATTGATTTATTGATTGTCAGGACAAGTTTGAGGCAAAAGTGTTAAATCAGTGTAAGATTTGCTGACAGGCTGTTCATTTTACAGAGAATAAAGTCAAAGAACATCAAAAAATGGTCAAAAGAATCAGGCACAAGAAATGATTTTGATTGGATTTAGAAAACATGAATCTCTGTCACTAACAATATCTGTAACCTTGTACAAATTGCCTCATCATAGTTAAGATGTCAGTGTTTTATTTTGAAAGCTCAGAATTTAAACTATAACATCTACCTTAACCATCATTTTATCCTACCTCCCTCCCCCCACCAGTGTAAGCTCCAATGCAAAAACATATGTTCACTATTTTGAAACACCAAAGGTTTTTGCAATGTGAGCAGAAACTAGAGCATTGTCTACTGGTTTAGCAGTTTGCAGTTGTGTAACAAGAATCCTCTACATTTATGTTTAAAACAACTATCAAGTTATGCTTTCACAGTTCAATAGGATGCCTGGACTAGATCTGGTCATTCTTCTGCTTTATTTAATGGTGGTGAGTGGTGAAGTCATTTGGGATCTAAAATGAGTTGAAACTCTATGATGCTTTATTCTGGATGGGTTGATCCTAGCTCCTGTCTGGTAGCTCACTGGGCATAAAGCTAAGCACTGACATGTAGCTTTTGCTTTGATACATTCTAGCTACCAAATAAATATGTCCCTAGATTCTTTTTGGAATCTGAAAAATCTTGCCTTCCATTAAGGTATTTTAATTCTATTTCTTATCTAGACTTAAAAAAAATAAATGCCTCTTTTAACATTCTGTCTCTAAATCTCAGCTAACTCTACAAATTCATTAGTGACCATTTTACTTTCTATATTAAGTTGCGTGGAAATGTTGGTAAGTGTTCACTAGTATGTGATATCTTCAAATAAAAATGTTTTCCTGTTCTTGAAAATTTCTTAAAAGCTTCCTTGAGGGGTAATTGCATTCTGGATACTCTTTAGTTCCAAAGTATTGACACTTCAGCTAGGACAACATCATGCCTCTAGGTACTAATTGCCCTTTGGGTTATTCATTCCTGTAAAACAAACCACCCCAAATCTGGTTGGCTTATAACAAGAAGCATATTATGATCCTCTAAGATGATTTGGATTATCTGAGCTTGCCTGTGTGATTTCTCTTCTGTGTCTCAGTCATTTCCTAACTGGAGTGACAAAACAACAACACTAACAATTTGAAGTAGGAGAGATTTGCTCTGTCTGTGAGGCTGTAAGGTAGATAGCAGATGAGCACAACATAAGAAAAGGTGGTGACTTCATGGCAGTCCAGAAATGGGGACAAAAGGGAGGGCAGGTGACAATAACACCCATCCAAGCTCCACCCTATGTGAACTTCTTCTTCAACCAAGCCCTCCCTGTTAGCTGTACATTTATTTACCCACTGAACTCATCAAGGATGAATACACTGATCAGCGTAGTGCTCCAACTATGCAGGCATCCTCTAAACACATTGAAGCTTTGGGAGGATATTTTCTATCTAAACCATAGCTATTTTATATTTAATGAATTTTCAGTCTTCTAGGAGATTAATTTTCCTAGAAAGGTGGTTTACCAATCCTGCCAGAAGTTCATCCTAGCAACAAATATAAAATCAGTTGAACTACAGAACCTACTTATGACTAAATGCTACACTTTGAACTTCTCGTACGATAGCAGCCAAGCTCCAAGAAGAAGATATATCTTGTTTTTGCAAAGCGTACAATGGCAACTCTTGTTGGCAGCCTTTTTGATGAGTTTGATTTTCTTATACATGGATAATTGTCTCTTGTTCTTTCTCTCTTCTTGAACTGCTGTAGACAAATGAGAGGAAAACATTCTCATTTTGAAAAGTGTTATGCCTAATATAACTCCAAGTCCAAATGATCATGAAGAATTGCCATGGTGCCTTCCTTCTTCACCTTTTTCTATAGTTTCAGTGTTAGATATAGCAATTACATTTTTCCCTTAATCACTATGTCATTCCAACAGGCAGCTTCTCTCATTTCCACAAAGGAGAAAATAACTCAGACACTGGAGATATAGGGCCTGCCTCAGCTGTTTTCTAAGCAACCTTGGATGAATCAGTAAGCTCTTTTCAATTTTCTCATGTATGATGTGTTGATAAAAGTGAAACAAAACAATGTTCTCTTGTAATGAGATTGCATATGTGAAAGCACTTTGTATGTGTGTTATATTTATGTGAAGGATGATGGCCTACTCACTGGGAATCTTTCAGCTGAACCCTTTAGGGGGACAGCTTGTGCTTTCATGGAATATTGCTTCAGCTGGCTTTAGCCAGCCATCTGACATCGACTGTATCTTTGAAAAAAGAGTGCTCTGTCCACAGCTACTGCATGCCTTCTTGCCTTTGGGAAGAAGGCCATACACCAGTGGGAGACCCATCTGTTTCCGACGGTCTGCCAAGCTGCCTCGGCCTATCAACTAACCATCTCCATACCCCAGTCAGTTTCTTCACATTAAATCCTCAACCCCAGTAATTTCAATCTGTTTTGTTGATTGTTTAGATACTTGATCTATGGGGTACCAGGTCATCCATTTGCTTAATTGAGGTTGGGTTCCCCAAGTTGTCTTGAGTGATATGGTTCTTGTGTTCATACAGAGAACCCAGTATGTATCCTATGGCTCTGGGAGATGATGAAAAAAGGTTTCTGTAATACATGCCAGTATTATTTCAAGTTCTTACCTGTACTGCCACAACTGCTGGAATATGAAATACTTCATACTTACAAAGAATATGTTGCATAATCCTCAAATTTTTAAAGGAATCATCTTTTGTTCCAGTTATTTCCTTTGCATGATCTGCTCATTTTACCTGAAATGCTCTTCTTTTGCACAATTTGAAACATGAAGGTAAAAAACTGGCAAGCTTTTTCCAAGATAGGGAATCTTAATTAGTAATATAATTTTATTACTTTGATTCCTTCCCAGTTCAGTTTTGGAAGTATACAGCAGAAGACAGAGGACATTAGAAGAAATAAAAGAATTTTAGGTTTTAGCATCCATGACCAATATAGTCAGGATATGAGTGCTATGTAAAGTCATACATACCACAAATCAGTGAATCCAGTGTGAAATGGAATTATTTACAATGTTTTATGGAAATACCTCTAAGGGGGATGGAGTGGACAGGAAGTAAGCTGTGTGACATAACTTGAGGCATGGTGGGAGCTCAATACTGTAATATAAGTATTAGCGATTGGTAAACCAGGCACAGTACTTTGGATCATCTTCTCCACCCTTTCTATCTGTGCTACACTTGTGAATGATTATGATCAACAGCAGGTTGAAGAAGAAACAGTTTTTTAACTTAAGTCTAGGCTGTAAGAAGCCCTATAGCTTCCAAACTTGATGTTTTTGTTACCCATTGTCTTCACTGTGTATACACTGACAGCTTCCTAGATGGAGACTGACATGTATGGTAACTAGACATGCCTACCCCCTATATGATAACCATCAGAACCTTGGAAGTGAAGCTGAGATTTTGACCAGTAGCAACCACAGATGCATAAATGAACTCAGCCAGAAACATCAGGAAACCAGCCCCAATTACCAAGGAATAAAGTTATGAGCTGGTAATGGTTTATGTTTTACAGTGATTTTTTTAGATACACCAATAACTAATTAAGTGAACCATCAGAGATAACTCTAGTTATGACTATTATAAAGAAGTGATGATAGGCAATAGATTTACAAGCTTGTACAAGTAACATTCATGTCTTAAAGTGTATTACCCTTAATCCAAAGAAATGAAAATAATCATGAGATAATATTTAAGTGTTAAGGTAATGCCAAACATAATAATGGCAATAATTATACTGTAATGATAAGAATATAAACCAGCTATATTCAATGCTTTCTATGTTGGAGACATCACACCAAGGATTTCAGCAGCACACTTTTAATTAAGCTTTGGAATAACAATGTAGAAATGTACTGATGTCTTTATTTTTGAAATGAAGAAAACAAGTCTCAAAAGGTTGAAGTGATTTTCACAGCCTCACAGTAGAAGGAAATGCAAGACAGAATTTAAATCAAACATGCTGATTTTCAAAATCTCATCCTTTTTAATTATAAATAATAAACTAACACCTACAATAAGTGGGACACTTTTCCAAAGAGAAAAATAATTTTATAAGTTCTTCAATTTTCTAAAGTTTATATTCTAAACAAGGGAGATCATACATAAATAATAATAAAATAATTTAGATAGTGATAAGTGTTATGAAGAAAATAATATACGCTAATGGGATAGCATCTGATTACTTTAAATTGGATTTTGGTCCACACTACTGAGACATAAAGGATAAGAAAGAACTACCATGAAATTCATGAGAAGCAATAATTCTTGTAAGAGTGAAAAGTTAGCAGGCAGTTCATTGGATGGCAGAGATATCAGAGTGTTTAAGAGACAAAAAATATGAATAAAAGTCAGAGAGGATAATAAAGAGTATCAGAGATTCTAGAAAGACAGTAAGGGCTTGACTACTTAACCAGCTCCATGATCTACTTGCTGACCAAGTAAATATCTTAAGTTTTATTTCAAGTGTTTCAGGAAATAACTGAAGATTTGGGGCAGAAAAACTACACAGTGAGTTATCTGCTTGTGTCCTGTGCTTGTTTTTAAAATAACAATAATAATAATAATAATAATAATAATAATAGATTATTCTGTGTAGATAACATGTTTTATACAAGAGTATAAAACCAATAAGGAGTGTTAAAATAACCCCAAGAAATGATAAGGACTTGACATAAAGCAGTTTTAATGGAGAAGAGAAAGTAGGAATCCATTCTGAGTAGTGTTACAGATATTTGTTGAGAGAATTTAATGACAGAATGATAAGAGTCTGAAGAAGAAGGGAAAAAAAGTCCATGATTGACTTCCAGATATTAGGATCTGAGCCTGATGTAATTAAAAGACAATGGCTATGGCAGAAAAATGTTAGGGAGTTGGAACAAATTTGCAAAATTCTGTTTTTGTTAATTCATGATCTTTCATATCCAAGAATCTAGAAAGGCATTTTATCCACTAGGGTGGCATTCACGACAACCAGGAGAAGAGATAAATTATGGCACTTACAGGAAATCCAAGAACATTGAAGTCATGAGTCAGAAGGGCTGAGTGAACCTAACCAGAAAAAGAGTTCAGATAGCCAATCAGAAGTGACCAACATTGATCACTTGCTCACACCAAAAATTAGAGATCAGGTAAGTCAAGAAACTGACAGAGGAAATTGGGAAGGAAACGTTAGGAAGGAAGGCTGCAAACAGGCAGTATGCATTGCATGAAATCACAGGTAGGAGATCTTTAAATGGACAAGAAAGAAGTGGAAGCCGTGGGAGTCAAGGGAAGAAGAGGGGATGCAAAAAAGACAGCAAGGGGGGGAATGATGAAAATGGAGCTTGCACATTTGGGAAGGGGACCAAGACTTGGAAGGACTAGGGTGGGCAGGAATGGGTAGGGAATTGGTATGTGTGTGTCATTATATGCTAAGGACACGTACTGAGAAAAGACATTATACAATAAGTAAAGATAAAGTGATTTGTGGTGCATATTTCTAAGGATCGGAGCAAGAGAAATGCTGAACAGACATAACCAGCTGGGACAGTTGATAGTCATTCTATTTCAGAAGACTTCTTTAATAATCATCTAACTAAATAGAGCTTAGGAGACAATGACAGAGGAATGGGTTGGTGTGCTATTACCTACCACGCACAGATATAGTCTGTAGGGAGAGTTCTTAGTTTGGAGGAGTTGGTCATTCTTTAGCCATTCTCTTGGTCAGAAATGTTCCAACAAAGTAAGTCAAAGAAAGATGTTAGTAGCACTGTGCCTCTGAAATGGAACTATGTCAGTGATATTCAAATTTTATTACATTAATTTTAATGTAATCCTGTGATAAGGAAGCTCTGCTCTAAAACATGTATTTTAGAGATTTATAACCAGAGAGAATAACATAAAGTAACTGGAATATAAAGCAAATCTTGTGGCAGCATATGTCGCTTTTGGATACAGGAACAGTTGCAGGGGGAAATTCAATATTCCTAAAATCTGGAAAAAGGAAGACACTGGTTGTTGAATACATGAGAGAAGAAGTAGAGAGACTGTCATCTAGTGGATTTGGGGCATAGGTTGGTAAGGGGTAGTGAAGTAGGCTAATGCAAGTATTTGGAACCTATACATTTTTGGAGATATAAAAAAAAGCAAGGAAATAGTACTTAAATGAATAGTGTCCTGGGCCAGCCTGACAACTCAACGGGCTAAAGGGCCTGCTTAGGCAGAGCACAGCATCAGGGGTTCGATTCCCAGCACGTGTGCTGGCCCCGCCCATGGTGTGTTCTGAGAAGATGATTGAGATGGCGTGTGCCTGTAATCTCAGCTCTTGGGAGGCTGTAAAACAGGGAAACCACTGCAAGTCCTATCTATATAGTGAAACCCTGTATACCCCTTCCTAAATACAGAAAATAAATAGATAGATAAATAAATAAATAAATAAATAAATAAATAAATAAATTTCAAAAATGAAAAGCATCCTGATCAACACTTTTTCATAAGGCCATAATTTAATTTCTAATATATGCAAGGTGGTTTGGAGAATAGAGCTATTGGAACAGGACTGAACTCTTCAGAAGCTACTGAGAGGAAGCAGATGAGAGCCAAAGGGGCGTAGACCACGGCATCAAAACCAGGAATGGAGAACAAAAAGAGGTTTCAAATATGTTGCAGAAAAAAGTAGAGATAATGGTTTGCTAATTGCTCTGAGGCTGTGGGCACCTAGCATCCGGTCTTTCTGCGCAGTTCCATGGTGAATCACACTGTCATTATTTACAGTGCATGAATTAGGGGTCTGGGGATTACTATTGGCTGAAAGATGTCAACAGTGTAAAGGGGGTTAAGTTGGGAGCTGTAATGAGAGACAGATGTAGGACAGAACATTGAGAATCCTTAGCAGCAATGCAAATTGCAACATTTGGTGAGTTTACCATGAGGACACTCTTGGAACTTACTGCAAACGCTGCAGAGGATTTTGCTTTTTCTGGCCATCTGCTCCAGGCCTGGATAGCTCAGATTCCCAGTGTAATTTCCTAAAACAGTAATGGAAGGGAAAGAGAGAAGGAAACAGAAAGAAAGATCTGTGGCTTCCTCAAATCGTTCTAAAACTTAGAGCATTATTAGAAAACAGGAGAAGAGATGCATGTAATCACTTGGGAACATTTTTATCCAGTGTACACACTGAATACACAAACTTATTGTTTTGTGCCAGGAATGGAATTCAGGACCTTGTGCTTGCCAGGCAGGCACTTGTGCTGCTCTACTGTATGCCTGGCCCCTACAGGCATTGTTAATTGGATCAATGCTGGGGTGAAAGCCTCCATATCTGTTCTAGTCCTCTTTGGCCTTCTCACCTGCCTCTTAGTTGCCTTCTTAATTGTGATTGCATGGTGTGTGGTTAGAAAGCCAGGATGTGTGTTTGTCATGTGAGGAAACTGACACTCAAAAAGCTCTCATGATGTGTGAGAGGCCACACAGTTGCTCAGTGTCAGAATAATGCCTGAAATCAAGCTCTGAGCCTCTTTATCTAATAAAGCATTTCATTCCAACCAGAAATAAAGATTCTCTACTTACTTTTGTTTCAAGTATTTTTTTAAAGAGAAAAAACACAGAACATCAAAACAAGATAATAGGGGAGTAACAACAATTAATACATTGTATATTTTTATCTTCCAAGTAGTTACTCAGAGTAAAAGATACGCAAATGTTATGAAACAGTGTTAGCCACACCTTTCTGCTCAATGATTTTTATGTGAGTCTTTACTGATTCAGGAAATATGGTCCTTCCAGAAAAACCAGTCTTTAGACATAGTAATCAACTCACCTGTAAGCACATAGTGCATACACAATGTGACCAATACAAACACGCACACACACACACACACACACACACACACTCGACCACACAGCTGTGACATGCCAAGTCAGTATTCTTATACCTTAATCACAAGTACATGATCTAGACAACTCACGACGACCTCTATAGCCCAGAGCCCACTGAAACATTTCAAACTAGCCCATCCATTCTCATATAGCTACCTTATTCTGGGCATTACATCGGGTGCCACACTGTATTTGTCCAAGTTTTGCTTTTTCTCTCTCTCTGTCTGTTGACTGACCCTGGCACATCCTCTCAGGGCCCTGCACTGGGAAGCATGCTCTTTCTTCTTGGGAACTCTGGGTAACAAAACGTCTGGCCAGGGTCACTTGTCTGCTGTTCAGTTGATCTCACCTTACTTGGAAAATCACAAAACTTTCATTTTAAAATACACAGGACTTTTATTTCCACACATGTCTGTATGATTCACGTTTGTGCAAATCCCCAAGAATAGGAAGATGATTATGTTCTAATTTGTAGTCTCTAAATATAATGCATGTGTGAGGTATGTGTGTGTGTGTGTAATGTGCTTGTGGGCTTTAAGATGATGGTTAGAAATCTACTTGATGCAAAAACTCCTACTGGGTGGGGTCATTATTCTCAAGATCCAAGTAAATCTTAGCCGGGAAAACAAGACATACAAACAATAACTAAAGTAAAGGTTGTAAATGCATTATGTCAGGGTAGATGGAGGTGAGATAGGTTCACTTCCACAAGGAGATGAAACTAGCACAAGAAGATGGAATTTAAGAAGTAAGGGGTTCACTGCTGGGCATACTGGGGTTCATCTATAATCCCAGCACTCAGGAGGCTCAGGCAGGAGGATTGTCATGAGTTTCAGGACAGTCTGGACTATATAGTGAGGTCAAGGCCTACCTGAGATACATGAAGAAATTGCCGCAGATCTTCTTTTTTTAAGTATGAGGAAGTAAATGGGTTTTTCATAGGCAAAGCTGGACATCAAATCCTTCAGTTGGCAAGTATGAGCAAAAGGCATAAATACAGACAAACAATGAAACATTCAACTTTCCTATTTGAGAGTTTCATATGTGCACTCTTCTTTTATGAAAATATTTCAGGCTACAGTATGCCTTAGCAGACAAGTCTTTCTTATGCTTTCTTCTGAATTTGGCTCAATGCCTTTCTGAGAAATTGCTTGTGATTCCCTCAGACCAAGCTTAATCATGTTCCAAAGTCTTTCTAAATTCCGTTTCTTTTAACAACAAAATTTATATTACTTTGTAGCATTAGACAATGGCCTTCATTTCTCATTAGATCCCAATATCTACAGAGATAATTGAGTTTGTGGCTGTGAGTCCTTTGTTGCTTACTTTTGCATTTACAATATCTGGAATGTGGTGGATAATGGTAGGAGATTACATGCAGTACATGGGTTTAGAGGAGGAGCACGTTGCCAGCAAGACAGGACCAGGGCTGTGCAGCATGGCTGTGAGATAACTACCCCTCACTCTCCCTGGGCTACTCAGGCTGCCTGGGGGTGCTGTGAGGATTGGGGTAAGCGGGACTGTCTGGGAAAACCAGAGTTGTAAGTCGAAATCTGTTCTTACTATTTTGTGCACTTAGCCTGTTGCAGTACAAAATTTCCAGGGAGATAAAAGGGACATCGCTTGATATAGTTCTCTAGAGCTCAAGCAAAAATGCTTCCTCTAGTGTCTTAATCTTTTACTCATGAATAAAATTGGATAACTGTAACTCTGAAATACAAAAATACCAGAGTCAGCCTGGGGAGATTCGGTGGTCTAAGTGACTGCCTGGCAAGCTCAAGAACCCAGGTTTGATCTCTGATAGCATGTGCCAGCCCTACACTGTGCCAGCCACCAGAACCTGAAATGGTGGTGCATGCCCGTAATCCCAGCTCTGGGGAGGCTGAGACAGGAGGCTCACTATGAGTCTGAGCTGTGTAGCAAGATGATGTATCAAATAAATAAATAAATAATTGTTTCAAGATAAAAATAAAAACACTAGAGTCTAAATATGAAATAAGGAGCTGGTGAGATGGCTCAGTGGTCTAAAGCACCAACTTAGAACAAGCTTAGCAAAAAAGCACAGGGACCACAGTTCAATCCCCCAGCACCACATGCCAGCCAGCCCGCCCCCCGGTGGGCTGAACTGGCCACACACACACACACACACACACACACACACACACAAATACATACATACATAAAACATTTTTAAAAATCTGTTAAAAAATAAATATGAAATAAGCATTACTGTCGACATGGTAATAATAATAGTAACAAATCACATTAGTTCTGTCTAAGTTTCTACACTACAAAGCATTGTAAACTTAGTATATTCAAATGAAAACTTGTTAATTCAGTTTCTGTAGATCAAAAGATCGGGTACAAGGTGACTGGCCTCTGGATGTCAGTCAAGAGAATGGTTATCACCTGAGTCTTGTAGTCTTCTGAGCTTGTAGAGTACTCACAGAATTCCTTTTCTTGTGTCTGTAGCTCTGGGTTTCCCTTGTTATTTCCAGCTATAGGCTCGGGGCCAGTCTCTGCTCCAAGAAGCCAGTCTCAGGTATCTGTTCTGTTACCTTCATGTATAACTCACAAGCCTGACAGCTTTCTCTGTCCAGTCAAGCCAGCTCTTTGACTTCCTCTTCTGCATTCAACCAGAAAACGTATTTGTTTTTAAAGAGTTTTTCTGACTAGGTGGGTCGGCCTGGGACAATCTCGACTTTTCTCAATAAAGAACATAATGATCAGAGGAATATATCATCAAATTCACAGGCTGCCCAAACATATATAAAGAGGAAAGTGCTTTACAAGACAAAAACCACTGAAGGTCTTCTTAGAATCTGTCCTCTGAGTTTAGCCTTTTCGAAAATTGGTCACTTGTCAGGCATTGTGCAAACATTGCAAATCCATGGTCGCAGTTGTTACATGATGTGGATGTTCCTATACTAACTTGAAACATAAAAAACCTGAGACTTGGGGTCACAGTCGATGCTGTAACAGCACTCACATCACCCTCCTCCCGGCTCCAGGATTGAAAGCCTCTCCTCACAACCATTGGGAGACTGAGGCCCTGATGACCCTTAGCTAAGTCCCTCTCCAGGAAGTGCCATTCACTGAGCAAAGAAAACTGACTGTCAAAAGGCCATTCTTCCTTCCTGAAATGAATCACAGCAGTGGCTGAAACTGTGGATTAAGAGAATGTAGACCTTTGGCCTTAACACAGGCTAATGCAACATGCACATCCTCAGGGGTTGGAATGAAGTATTTGTTGCAAATTTCATGTCTATTTCAGGTAATGTGAGTTGGAATGAGGAAATGTTATAT
>NW_004524713.1:2289187-2293769 GCF_000260255.1 Octodon degus | reverse complement strand
ATAGATAGATAGATAGATAGATAGATAGATAGATAGATAGATAGCTCCAGCTTACACACATAATAAAAACTAGAGCTAGGGTTTGAACTCTCCTGTTAACTAACCTATGCCTCAAATCACCATGTTATACTGCCTCTTCAGCACCTTTCAGTAGTCACCTAAGCATTACAAGTGGAAAGTGGAAAATTAGCATATCTGTATCCCACAAAATTTCAAATCAATTTGAGCATAGTATTATCTGCACAAAGAAGAAAAGGAAGATTTCATTTTCTTGTTGGGCTGAAGATGCACAATGAACCTGTGATTGATTTCTCACAATGTTATAAATTCAAACAATTTTGAGAATTGGACATGGAATAATAAGTCTAGTGTGCTCGCTTGTTTCTTAATCTGGAATTGCGTCTCCAGGGCACAGCATGAATACCTGCTTCAATAGGAAACTTAAGCTTCAAGATAAATGGTTCCCAAAAGTTGGCCTATGTCCCAGTTCAATGACCGCAAAGTGCCACAAGCAAATATGGTGTTCAATAAATTTCTGTTAAATAGAAAAATTATTAAGCCTCACTCTAGATTTTCTGAATAGGGATATCCAGTGTTATCTGTCAAGTACTTATTTTCAACAATTCCTTTAATGAGATTTTGATGTACAGTCATGAGAAACATTGTTTAGGTTGTCAGATTTATTTCAATTGAGATAAAACACACATATCACCCAATTTGCCACTTACCCACTTCATTGCTTCCTCCCCCCACTGGAGATAAAGCGAATAAACCAGAATATTTTTAAACCACTTTAATTCAGTAACATTGAGTAGCTTCTTAATGATAAAAACCTACTCCCAGTCTCTCATTCAAGGGCTTTTTGCCTCACAAAGAATATGTGACTATTAAGAAACTGCTTGTCCTATGTCTCTCCTCAGCTCTGAGATAGTAGCTGCACTGAGCCACCCATCCCCGTTCATCTACTGGCGATGCTCCCATTTCTTGTTTGTCCCCTGAGCCTCATCACTTTACACTGAATTTATTCATTTTGAATGGGACACCACATACAAGATCAATTTTTCTCTTCCTGATACATCTGTAGTTGTCTGTTTTCTTTAAGTTATATGACCTAGGTGCTAACACAGTTTCAGCAGAAAGCAAAAGCAGCGCTCTCTCCGATCTGGAGCATATCATTAACCTTCTTTAATTTAACCTTTATCTGTTTCAGTTGGAAAAACACCTACATCACACAGCTCATACACAACAAATCTCTCTATTTGTACTACTTCCAAGTCTCATTTTGTCACATGGAAAGATATTTGAGTACTCCAAGTACAGGACTTTAGATTCATCTTTTTGAAATCAATCTTTCTAAAATGCAACAATGATTTTGAGATTTGGCTTTAAATTTAATTATTAAGCTGATCCAAGTAAGTTTCAAACCTCATGTCAGGTTATATCATTTAGGTTTTTTGAGGAGATTAAAGTATAATGGAAGTGCCAATTTTATGTCTTGGCACGTCTTGGACAATGCTTTGGAAATACTTGCTGGTTCTAGAATTCACGGTATCTGCTTAGAACCTCATAAATTCCAGCACAGCTGTAATATACTCTACTATACTATTGTGGACAGGGAAAATTTAGTTCCTTATTGCATTATCGATAAGATAGGCTGAATTTCTGTCATGGCCATGTCAAGGTGACATACTCCACTTTCTTTCTGGAATGAGTGTCTACAATGCATATTATCCCACTAACTGATATCTTACTTATATCTATTTGCAGTTATTTATTTATTTTTTAAAGTTTACTTTTTTGGGGCTGATTCAGCTTACCCTGGGAGTGGGACTGGTGCTGCATGTGGTGCCAGAGAATGTACCGTGGTCTCTGCACTTGCCTAAGATTGCCAATGCAGCTGCTTCAGACCACTGAGCTATCGCGCCAGCCCTGAAGTTTACTTTAAAATGGAGAGATGATGTTTTATTATTGAGTAATCCCAAGGCAGCAGAGGCCCTTTGCCCAGTGGTAATAGAAGAGTGTTGACAGATACGTGATATATGAAAAGGATTCAATGTGCAGTTTTGGCTTTAAATACAAAGAGTATATGAGCAAAGAAATGTGGATGGCCTCCAGGTCTCCGAGCAGGTCTAAACAAGGAAATTGATTATTAGAGCAATATGGATGAGTTGGAGATATACTCTGCACCAAAGTTCTCAAATAAGAACCAAGTCCAGCAAACACTTGGTAATTTTGTCAGATCTGCAGATGAGCATCCAGGCAAGCCCACCTGGATTACTTTTACTGATAAAAGGAGAAAACAAATTGTATTATTCTAAGCTTTGAATTTTATACTAACTTGTATACAGAAATAGACTGCTAATATGTTTTGAGGCTGTCCAAAAATGTAGAAACAGTGCTAAGGTTTTTTTTTTTTAATACAGGATTTAATTTAACTAATCACACATATGGGGGAAATATTCCTCAGAAGCCAAATATTATAACTTGAGTTCTAAGCATTTTGCAAAAGGATACTATTTTCATAGATAAGGCAAGAGATATCAGAAGAGGAAGTGATATTCCTAGGGCCCAGAATCGGAATGATACTTGAAACAGCCCGATGGGAACTCGAGTCCCATGAAAGACATTGTGTGAGCCATTCCCACCAGAGAGAAAAACAAGGAAAATGACTCCAATGTTCCCCTTGTTTTGACTTTCCAGTTGCCCATAAATTCTTTCATTGACTGATCCACCTGCTGGCAAAATAATCTCTTGGATAAAGTCATATTGTCATTTCTTGAGACTATGAACAATAGAAGAAAAGGAGAAGGAATGGATATAAGAGCAGGAAGTCAGAGAATTAGGCCAGAATTCATAGTACAGAGTTAACTAGTAAATTAATCAAGAAATTATTTAGGTAGCATGTACATGTGTCTTTTTTACTACTTGAAATAGTATATCAAGTACCTGATATACATATACAATTATCTAAATAGTTGAAGTTATGTTGTGTTAATTATTCACCTGTTTCTTATGTTCCCTCTCTTTTCTTAGTCTCATTCTAACTAAGTTCCCCTATAGCATCCCTGACTTCAAGTCTCAGACATCCAGTTAGTCTCACTATGCAGTCACAGCACACCACACCTGGGCCAGGTGACACTTCCTTTATATTCAAATTATGCCATTTGTTTTTGAAACCCCAAAGGAAGAGTGTGGCCCAGGTAAGCTGTTGATCTACAAAGACACGTGTGGTACAGTGTCAACCAACCCAACCATCAGCAAAGAGAGGCAGAGTACCTACAACCAAGTCCACACACCATCAGGCAAACACATGATTATAGATACAACTGGGTTTGTTTTGATCCACTGAGTTTTAGGTTGGCTTATAATACACAAAGATCATGACAAAGTTGACATATACCTGTCTTGAAAATTAGATAGCAGGGTGCCTAAGCACACATAGCTGAAACATTTATCTAAGATGACCAGAAAGAAGTAAGAAGCAACATCAGCACACCTCACTATTTGCGCTTGTAATAAAGCTTGGCTTTGATCTTTGGTTTGGGAAGAGATTAATTTATCATATTTCACCCCTCTTTATTTGAAACTGCTGTCAATTTTTTTTTTCTCTCAAAGGAGGAAATGTTGCCAGGAAGACCCAACTGCCACAGAGGAGAAACAAACATGGGTCAGAGCAGCTGCGTGACCGAGTTCGTGCCATCCGTTGTGCCTCAAGCTACAAAGAGACGTTACTGCAAAGTTCCAAGATGTCTCTGCAATTGACAAGCAGCTGGGCTGGAGCTGGAAGCAAGAGATTTAAGGTGGCGTCTGTGCAATTCCATGCTGCCACTGGAGGCTCTCAGAGGAATTGGCTAAGGGGGGAGCAATGAGCTCTGGAGGGAGCTGGCCAGGCCAGTGGTGCTGAAGTGCGTGGAGATTTATGGTGGCGTTTTCTAAAAGGCTGCCAGCAAGCCAGTTGAGCTTGAAAGGCTGGGAGAGCACTTTCCTGTGTCAATCCATTCCTACCATCTCCATCTAGTTGTGATACCAGGATCTCTGGCCCAGATTCTAGCAATTTAGCTTTAATCTCATTGCTATGGCTCTCACTAGATTTCACAGAGTTATTGGTATACAGGTCAAGAATCACAAACCCAAGTATCCTGAATGTGAAATCCTGGAAAATCTGTAATTTTTCAACCATCTAGATGGCTGGAAATCTGACACCAGGTGTCACATGATGGGTCATAGTCAAATTACAGTGATGCTGATACTATTACAGAAAATCACATGCAACCTATATTTATAAAATATATTTGAGCTAGGCACGGTGATACACAGCTTTATTTCTAGCTGTTCAGGAGGAAGGCTTGTGGGAACATAAGTAAGAAAGCAGAGCAAATTAGTAAGGTCTTGTCAAAGTAAGTAAAGTGCATACAGAAATAAATATGACTAGATATGTATCTCACGGCTTCTTTTGCTCAGTTACCAGTAACAGATGCAAGGAGGAGAGAGAGAGAGAAAGAGAGAGAGAGAGAGAGAGAGAGAGAGAGAGAGAGAGAGAGAGAGAGAGATTCAGAGAGAGACAGAGAGAGACAGAGAGAGA
>NW_004524713.1:2282891-2289087 GCF_000260255.1 Octodon degus | reverse complement strand
AGAGAGAGACAGAGAGAGACAGAGACAGAAGTATTTAAAATACGAATAAGTTTCAAGGCAGAGTTGGGTCTCAACTTGAAATTATGTTGTTATACATAGGAAAATATTTAAAAATAAAAAATACTATCTATTACCCTCACAACAACTCTAAAGGCTTGAGATCCAGTGTTCAAGTCTCAGGACCCTAAAGTAGATATGAGATCCAAATTATAATGCTAACAATACTTAATGGTGGGTTCTGAAGGGGTCTATGTCAGGTAACAAGCCCGTGGGGTAGGCTCCAAAATCCACACTTCTAAAGAAGTTGCAAGTAAGAGAATGTAAGCCCCTTGTCCTATGCCTTTGAGTTAATGACCAATAAAACTGATAATAAGCAAAGGAATTAGGCTTGAACCCAACAATATAGGTTTTAGATACTACATGCTAGACATCTCAGGTATCTGATTTTCGGATAAACACTGGACAACTAAATTAATCTCTTCTATAGTCATGTTTAATGTTTGTAGGATTTGTTGAAACATGGTCTCACTCTTTAGTTGAGGTGAGCTTTGAATTCATTGTATAATCCAGGCTGGCCCTCAATTCATGGTGACCTTCCTGATTCAGCCTCCCCAATGCAGAAGTCACAGGCATGTAGCATCACACACAGCTCTGGATTTACTTTCTTTATAATAACAAGCATGATATTTCTATTAGTTTGGAGCCATTCATTTATGTTATAGAAAACCCAACATATGCTGTTTGTTTATGGGGTTTGGTTTGATTTGGTTTGGTTAAGTGGAAGCTCTATGGATGTTATTCTCATCTCTTGATAATATTTTCCTCTATGCTGGGCTTCCCTCTATGCAAAGTCCCTATAGACAATGCTCACAGGCATCGACAAGTCAACACCATCCTGCCCAGTAGAGTTCCACAGATAGTCAAGTGTATTTTTTGCCCTGAAATAGATTGATCCAAATGCAAGAGATCTGAATGAGAGAAACCATAAGACAGAGGATACTAAACAGATGTCATTTCAACATACTTAAACCATAGAAAAGATGGTTGGTGAACCACTCCACCTTCTTGGACTCATTTTGCAGAAGAGACTATTCTCAAAACCAAATCAATATGTTGGCACTAGAAGGTTAAGGAAACCAGTATGATTTAAATAACTACTATGTATAATCATCTCACAAATATGATTCTAGTTTTAGTCTTTACGGTAGCTTCATGAGTAAGTAGCATTAGTATTCTTATTACAATCAGGTTGTCATTAAAATGATTACAGGTCATAAACTTGAGATTAAATTAACATGAACAGGAAGGAAAATGGCAAAGAGGGATTTAGAGAAAGGGAGAGGGGATTTTACAAAAAGAGCTGCACTGTACCATGCACACATGCCCACTCCCCAAGATGATTACAAGCTGCATGTACAGAAAATACATACTGAGTAAAACATAGGCTGTCATTGAAGAAACCATGGCTTAGAGGTGCTAGCAAAATTTTTCAGGATCACACAGTCATTAACATTCTAAGTCCAGCATCACACCCAGCTATAGAAACTCCAGATTTTGTTCAGTAATTTTAGAACTGGAATTCATGCTGGAATGCTGGAACTGAAATTCATCCACTTAAGTGACAACTGCTCTCTTGAGCAACAATTTCTTGAGATTTGAGCCATTATAATTTTAGTGTGCATGGAATGATCTCCTCAAAGTCTAAAGGAAAGGACAACACCTCCTATTATCAGAAACACATCATTCCAGGAAACTTGTAGGTGAGAGGTGCCTGGGCGTATTAAAATTTTTTATCAACTTTTACTTGGCTTCAAGGTGGAGCACTAAGGTATTTTAAGACAGTATTGCCAATAAAAACATTGTTATCTGTTTTATCAGCTCAACATAGTAGGACTATGGCAGTCCAAAATCCTAGACAGCAAGTAGATTTTTTGGATGAGCTTGGGCTCTAGGGCCAGGCATGTTATCTACAAAGGTATATTGTAAAGGGACAGGAAAGAAAATAGAGTGGGAATTGGAGAAAAGTCACTGGAATGCACAATTACTGCAAGAACTTGCTGAAAGCAAGCTCCAGCTGAGAAATCACTCAGCAGAACAGAAAGAGATGTCTCACACTTTCTTTATCTCTGCCCAAGTTATGATGTCTTCACAGGGATATCGTGCAAGTACTAAAAGCAGTGCTAGAAGGGTTCATTGATGCTCAAAGATGTTCAGAGTAGAATAAAATGGCATCAAAATAACAAATGTTCTTAATTCCCAATCACATTATGAGACAGGCACTGTGATCCCCATGTTTAAAATAAGAAAACAAAGTTTGAAGGCATCATGAAAGCAGTGCAATACTATCCCCACCTCACAGGTGACAGCTGGGACTGAGCTTCTCAGCGCTCAGCAGAGCACTGAGCTCATACAGAAGGGCCTGGAAGCACAAATTGGGATGATAAACAGGTAGCCCATTGGAAGTGAAGATAATGGACATGTTTCTTTGTTTTTTATTATAAAGAATTTTCTACCTTTATTACCATCATATGATAATCACAAAACGTATTTTTACTTTAATCAATATCATAAATCAAATTCTATTCATTTCATTTCAATCCAGAAACATTAACAAATCAGTTTTACCATGGCTCTGATGATTGTCTGTTCCCTCTATATTCAAAATGTATAAAGCCCAGCCACTTTACAAAGAGTAAACATTTGACCTACCTCTACATTTATGAATAAACCACAAGCAGGTACTGACACTACTCCAGGAGTCAGCTGAGGTTAGGATGAATGAGAGAACTTCTCTGCATTTGCAAAATTAATAATAGGAAATATTTGCACTAAAATCAAAGATTATTTAAACATATCATCTCCATTATCTTGTTTGTGAAAGTAATTATGCAAGGTAATTAGGTAAAATATTAAGCTCTGCTGATTACTGCTAGATATAGCAAGAACGTGAGAGCAGAGTGATTCCTGGTGCTGAGACTGCCAACGTAAATCACAGGGTTACCACACGTAGCGGCGAGCGACTTCAAGCCCAGGCAACTTTGCAGCATGGGGTAATCCTCTGCTGTGCCATGAGATGCTTACTTATTTTTCCTCAAATTATTAATTCAACTAGTTTATGAACTGTACTGCATGACATGATATTTTCTATGTTCTGGAGATAAGAAAGTGAGTCAACATTATGAGAAAGTTATACCTATGATTAAACTATTGAAACAAGAAATAAAGTCACAGCTGCATACAGTATTAGATTTCCACATTTATTTATTTATAATTTCATATTTTCATAACTACTAAGTACACTATGTTACCATAAAAATATGCTTTACCTGGGCCGGCCCAATAGCTCAGTAGACTAAAGCACCTGCTTAAGCATAGCACAATGGCTGGGGTTCAATTCCCAGTGTGTCATGACTTCCCTGCCTCCAGGGCACATGAAAACAGCAGTTGAGACTGGATGTGGTGGTGTGCACTTGTAATCCCAGCACTTGGGAGTCTGAAAACAGGAAGATCACTACGAATCCAATCCATGTAGTGAGACCCTGAACACCCTGTAGACCTTGCCCTAATATATATATATATATATATATATATATATTTCCTTAATCTTTTTAATACCCATTTTGTCTAAATGTAATAAGCTCTCATAACAAAATACACAAAAAATCATGTCATGTTAGATCTGGAAGAGTCATCAAAGGATAGAGTATTTTCTCAAATATTTTTATTCAATTAGTGAGAAAGGGAGTGGATGAAAGAATGAAATGGCTAACTTGGAGGATTCAGTGAGAAAATTGAGCGTCCCCTGCTGCACTGTGGCTACAAAATCTGCTGTGAAAAGTAGGTGACATTCTGCTTCCTCCTCTGCTGGAAGGATATTGGTATCAAGACAAGCATCTGTTGTTAGAATTATTCACATCTGCATTTTCTTCTCTTGAATATGTAGTTGACATTATGAAAATAATAAATGTTCTTTGAATGTAGGAGAAAAGAATCAGTAGTGTAAATTTTTAAGTGATAATCGTCTCCCACCCCATCCTTATCCATTTCCTGTTAGGATTTGACAAATCTTACATTTTCTATGTGTCAATCATCATTTTATGTTATATAATTTATTTCCATCATATGCTTATATCACTCTAATGTCTTACTCACAAAATAGCACTAAAATACATGCACAGTATATATTGCTTTGTTTTCTAATTAAAAAAAATTTTCAGTTATTTATGTTTAATAGTATGTGTTCTATACTTTGGCACATGGAGTTTTCACCCAGTTCTGCTAACTGCTACCTGTGTTACCTTGCATGATTGATTTAATTTGAAAGCTTCCATTTCTTCAAGCATCAACAGCAGTAATAAATGCACCTTCTTAATTCTGTTATAGTTTGAATATTAAGGATAGCCTATAAATGAATATTATTAGCAATCTCAAATATTCTAGTATTTATGTACTGGATTGATTCAGGTTTTTAACAAAATCAATTCTCTTAACCCCAGTCTTAGACTCATTTATTTAGAAATGAAGTATTTGTAAGTAGTATTAATTAAGACGAAGACATACTAGTTTGGGGTGGACTCCAACAACTGGTACTCATATAAGAAGAGGGA
The DNA here is from genome assembly GCF_000260255.1 of Octodon degus. NCBI lineage: Eukaryota > Metazoa > Chordata > Mammalia > Rodentia > Octodontidae > Octodon > Octodon degus. Next base: position 2,284,480 of record NW_004524713.1, on the reverse strand, counting down.
CTGTTGCCTAGCGACATACAGCCCAGAGAGACACAGGTTGAACCCTAAATAATGATGTCAAGCATGCTATAATCAATAAAGTTGCTTGTTGTTATACACGGTGACATCTACCAATCTGTGACAAATTCCAGAAATATATGCGATTTTTTAATTTGTTTATCTCATACATAGTTATTTGGTGCAGGGTCTCACTATACCGTTCAGACTCATAATAATCTGCCTCTCTAGCCTCCCCAGTGCTGGAATTACAGGCATGTACCACTATCCCTAGATTCTGTGGCTGGCATGGCAGCATGGCATGACGTACCGGGGATTGAACAGACAAGCACTTAGACCACTGAGCTATCTCCCCAACCCACAGAAATGTAATTTTAAGCCCAGAGACATAATTAAAATATCCATCTCTACTCCCAAACTTTGCTATATTATATAGCATTACAATTTCTTATCACTGTATGAGTGGTCTTCATATTCTCACCGGCAATGAATACTAAAAGTTTCTAAACATCATCATTATCAAGAAATATATCTATATTTATTTATAAATTCTATGTGACATAACTTCTTTCGTATGTACACTTAAGATCATAAAATTATTGACTTTGATTTCATTGTGATGTCATCAATCTTAAATACTTAGGACAATACTTGACAAACACTGAAAATAAAGAATAACTCAAGAAATGTTCATGAATGATTTTCACTATTATTTTGATTAAATAAAGTTAACCTAAGAAATCACAGTGCCCTCTATTCAGGAATTCTTCCAAATTATTGCTAATAATTAACACTATTTATTCCAGTTAATCACAGCCTGCTTATTTCCTACCACATTGACATTTCATTAATCTTGCCAAACGCTGAAATATAATTAAATGGAAACACATGAGAAATGCTTTTTTTTCTGTATTTCACCCTGACCTATCTATGTGGTTAATCTTATTGCCTTTTTTCTTTCTTCCTCTCCTGTTTCCTTCATTCTGTTCTTCCTTCCTTATTTTCATCATTTTTTCTTTCAAATAGTAAGCTGATACTCTCTGAGAGAATGTGGTATTGAGGTTAAATACATTCACTCAAGCACATACAATAAGAATAGAATTGGATAACTTGATTAACGATCATTAGTGACCACAGCATTTGGAGCAAGTGCTTTAGTTGCTGTAGGTGGCAGTGTCGTCATTTGTTTATTTATTTCACACATAATTCTTTTTATTGTTTCATGTTTCCTATACATAATGTCCCACTCATGATGGGTCACATGCACATCATACATCTTAATTCCTTCTTTTGTCCTCTTTCCCTCCCCTCCCTCCTTTCCTGATTTAAAAAAGCTTTGTATCTATTTTTTTTCCTTCTCAAGTTTGTTGAAAGCTTTTAGTGTGGTAATGAGTGTTAACACAAAGGCAAAGGAAAAGTTGAAACAGCTTTTCCATGGTATTTTGATCTGCTTGGCAGAGAGATATTGGATCTAAAATTCAACCATGTTTTGTCATTGTGATACATGTACAATAGAGAGAAATATAAATAAGTATCAATGAAGTTATCTTAGACTGGAATGTGAGGGCATGTTCATTCAAGAAAGAGACACA
>NW_004524713.1:2261448-2282561 GCF_000260255.1 Octodon degus | reverse complement strand
AGGGTGTAGAGTAAACAATTTGAACAGCTTGTGAAACATATTAACAATATAATTGTTTATATGGAAAATAAAGAAGCACATTTCCCTTGCATGGCACTGTTGTGCGATAGATATGGTTGCTACCGCAGACTAACAGTAGTAAACTTTAAGCTACCTATGCATCTGGAGTTGCCATTTTAATACTGTGGGAAAGGTTAACAGTAGAGAACACATTAAAAGAATTGAAAAGCATTATACATTAAGGAATTAAAAGATCCAATCTTGGACTAGCTATGTGTGTGATAATGCAGAGGGTCAGATGAGCCATTTGTGTGAGATGGTATAAAGGAAAACTTCATTTAAAAATAGAATAAATAATAGACAACACATGGAGAGAAAACATTCCCACATGGAGAGAAAACATTCTCTCAGGCTTTCACAGAGAGCAAATTGGTCAAGCAATGGTCGTGACTCATCCACATGACTGACACTGACAAAGGATCTATAAACTGTGGTACAGAGTTTCAGAATAAATCCTGAGGGGATTTGATTGACCTTATCAGATACAAGTTACATTTCTTGTTGTATACAACTTGCTTTATCTTGGTCTTAGCCATCCAGCAGAAAATATAAAAATGAAGTATAAAAAGTAAAGCCATATTAATATGCTGAGCTCTAAAAGGCTCAAGTCAACAACTTCTGACGTTGCCAGTTTTATTGAAAACCCACTACTATTATGGACTACTGGACTATATGACATTATTTTGCTGAATTCACACACCTACAATATTTAAATGACACTGGAATATCCTTCTCTGACAAAATTAAACAAAAAAGGGGATAAAAAAGAAACACCATTTTGTGTCTGTATATTGAAAATAGGATATATACATATATAACTACTTTATCTTAATTCAATGAATAGAAAGATGTGTTCTAATAGTGTGTGTGGACAGGATATCGTGCCTGCAATTTGTACAATGAATAACCACTAATCACAAATGCAACTAATCACAAATTAATTATAGAAACTGTGCTAGTAATCGGTTTTGAAAGTGTCTCATTGCTATTGGATTCTCTATAAAATTATTTAAAAATAATAATACATAAAATGGATAATAATAAAAATGCAGGCAATGAGAATATATAACAAAATGTAAGATTAACATTAAGATCAGGTTCAGTTTCTGTCCTCATGCTGAGACCCTGAAAGTACAGCGAGGACAAGAGAATGGTATGGCTGCTCACCAATGACCTCCTTCCTGACACAGGAAAGAGAAGCAGTGAGGGTCCCCGAGATGCCATGCTAAGCACACACTTCTCGCACAAGCTGGCCCAAAGTGGAATGCATGTTGGCACTCGAGTTTTGTGAAGCTTCAGCTAGTGCTCTTGATTCTTTTCTGTTGTGTGCCCACTTGACGGTGTTTATTTTGCTGGGCTACACTGATTCCAAAGCACCTATTATCCTTGTTGGTTTTTGCACAGCTCCTTTTCACAGCTCAGAATGAGATGATCCAGTATCATGGATCAGCTTTAAAATTCATGGTATGCAAAAGCCACATCTTTTTTATCTTTTCCTCGGTTAATAGTCTCTTGGGCTGTTTCCAAGATTTAGCTATGACCAATTGTGCCACTATAAACATGGGTGCACGTATATGGCGATGGCATGATGTTTTCAATTCTTCTGCAAAAATATCTAGAGGGCAAATACATGAATCAGATGGAACCTCTAATCCTAGTGTTTGAGGAATCTCAATACTGATTTCCACAGTGGCTGCACCAGTTTTTATTGCTTTCTTTTATCTTTAAAATAAAAAATAAAACAAAACAAAATTCAGGAAGATATAAACTTATCTGTCTGAAATAAATATACATATGTTTCACATAATAATTTTTTAAAAGATCTACAGGGTCTCACTACACAGATCAGACTCATAGTCATGCTCCTGTTTTCAGCCTCCCAAGCGCTGGGTCACAGGAATGAGCCACCACACCCAGTGTCAATTGCAGTCTCAGTGCACCCTGGTGGTAGTGCTGGCAAGGCAGGCAGGGGATTGAATTCCAGTCCTACCTTGCCTGAGAAGGCACTTAATGCACTGATCTATCTGACCAGCCCTCATACAATAATTTTAGATTGTACCCAAACAACTATTTGTCTTAGATGTTAGTTCCCATATAAGTAAAATTTGAGTATATTTATTAAGGCCCTAATTTTTAACCTTTTGAAGGCCCTAATTTTTACACCTTGGTCTTAACTTTGAGATTTTCTTTTTAAAAGTATCCTTATATGAGATGGATCAGCTCTTCAAGAGCTGTGGTCTTGCGTCTAATTGTAGTCAAAAGAATTTGGCACAAGGACCTGGACTATGTACACACATACTTCTGTTTCTTTTCCTGTTCCAGGCTTGCTGGAGGGTAAGGGATGCGCAGCCCATAAGGATCGCCTCAAGTTTTGAGCAGAGACTTTTCAAGCTCGGTTGAGAGCTAATCCAGAAGAGGGAGCAGCACAGCTCATTAGGCTTTCTGAGCCCAAAGCAGTAGAACTGCCAATTTGACACACAGTCTCATGAGAAAAGCAAAGTAAAACCAACAAAATAAGAGTGTTGTAGTCATTGTAAAAATATATATTGCATAACAGCTTTCTAACTAATATCAGTTAGCTCTACATAATTATATCTGAGTGTAACTCAGAGCTGTGTTTGATTATATTCCCATTGATAGCTGATAAAATTGAGGCTAACATTGGTTTTTCAGTTATAGAACAACAGGAAACAGAGATCTATGATTGACTGCTAAACCTGTTTATATGAGACAATTATTAATTATTGACAATGAGAATGAATTGAATTTTTAAAATAATTTTATTGAGAAATGAATAGCAATTAGATAGTTTCAAAACTGATTACTAGCACAGTTTCAATAATTAATACTTTGGATATTGTTATCTTCTGAGTTGTTATTCAAAGTACAAGATGCGGACATGATATCCTGTCTAAATATTACTAGTACAAAACTTTCTTCTCATTGAATTAAGAGAAAGTAGCTGTATATCTATCCTATTTTGAATATACAGATATACCTATTTTGAATATACCTTGCTGACAAATTGAAGCTATATTCCTCTTCTCTTTCAACAGTGCTTTTCAGGGGCTGGTGAGATGGCTCAGTGGTCTAAAGCACCTACTTAGAACAAGCTCAGCAAAGCGCAGGGACCGCGGTTCAATCCCCCAGCACCACATGCCAGGTAGTCCCGCCCCCTGGTGGGCTGAGCTGGCCACACACACACACACACACACACACACACACAAATAAATAAATAAATAAAATTTAAAAAAAAACAGTGCTTTTCAGATGTAGTTCGATGGGTTACCTTAAAATTTCAAGGAATAAAGAAGATACAAGGAAGTCAGAACTCTGCCCTAATCATATATTGATGTTTTGGGCTGAGATTTTTTTAAAATTAATTTTACTGAGAAAGAAACAGCAATTGTTTTCATTTGTACCCCTTTTTTGTTTAGTTTTGTCAGAGAAGGGTATTGCATTGTCATTTAAATATTTTAGGTGCATGAATTCAGCGAAATATTTCAATAGAGTCCAGTAGTTCATAATAATAGTGCATTATTTGCAGGACTGGCAATGTCAGAAGTTGTTGACTTGAGCCTTTTATAGCCCAGCATATTAATATGGCTTTACTTTTTATACTTTGTTTTTATATTTTCTGCTGGAGGGTTAAGATCAAGCTAAAGCAAAAAGTATATAACAAGAAGTGTGACTTGTATCTGATAAAATCAATCAGATCCCCTCAGGATTTACCCTGAAAACCTGTACCACAGGTTGTAGATCCTTTGTGAGTGTCATCCATGTGGATGAGTCACAGCCATTGCTTGACCAATTTGCTCTCTGTGACAGCCTGAGAGAAGGTTTTCTCTCTCCATGTGACTCTCCTCAGACACACTCTGTATCATCGATCACTTTCCCCTGTGGACCAATAATCTCCTTGATCAGAAAATTTGGGACACAACTGAGTTACATGAAATCTTTTCCTCTCAGCTCTAGTACAAGACAAAGATGTCCTCTATCACCACTCCTATTCTATATAGTTCTGAGTTGAATTTTTACTTTGCATGACTCTGATACTTGACAAGGAATGATGTTTTGGAGCCACCATTTCTGTTATAAATTAAAAAGAGGCTGGAAATGTTCCTTTTCTTCCAGTATGATGGTTTGTACTCTCTTGTTGCTATGTAAGTTCAAATTTAAGTAAAATTAAATGGAATTTAAGACCCACTGCCCATCCTGTGTGAGTTATGCTATGATGCTTAACAGACATATATCTCTAGTGGTCACAGGTTAGCAGAGATTTAGCTCTTAGGCCCTCATGGTAACTCTTTCAAGTTTCTGGTCATCTTGGACATTCATTTTTCTATTATCAAGGATATTATTCTCAACTTCAAATCATGATGTTGGCAAAACATGTAGACAGAATGAAGAATTACTTTCATAAATTCACAAGGAAGGACAAATGCTGAGCATCCCCTTCACTAAGTCATTATTTTAGATAATAACTAGTAAGCTGAAAATTCCATTATTCAATGTAGAGAAGAGTTTATAAGCTTGCTTTACAGAAAATGAAACATAAATTAAGAAAAAAAGGGGATGAAGGGAGAAAGTAAAACCAAATGAACAAATGAATAAATGAAAGAAAGAAAGAGAGAGAGAAAAGAAATGAAAAGAAAAGAAGCAACATAGAAAGAAAACCCGACAGACAGACAGATGGCTTGCACATGGATTTTGGTTAAGTCCAGTGTTGATATCAGGATTGAAGATTTAAGGTCCTAAGCCAAAAACCTTGCTGACAAATTGAAACTATATTCCTCTTCTCTTTCCACAGTGCTTTTCAGATGTAGTTCAATGGGTTACCTTAAAAATTCAAGGAATAAAGAAGATACAAGGAAGTCAGAACTCTGCCCTAATCATATATTGATGTTTTGGGGTGAGATTTTTTTAAAATTAATTTTACTGAGAAAGAAACAGCAATGAGACAGTTTCAAAACAGATTGATAGTACAGTTGCAATAATTAATACAGCTACTTTCTTTTAGTTCGATGAGTTTGTTTAAGTCAATGATTTTGAAGGTAAGATGATATTAGTTGGATAACTGTAAAATAAGGTGCTACAGCTATCTTCTCTTATGCAAAACTCAGTGAAGGGATTAAAACATAATGAAAAATGGTTGAATGAATTAATATATCTGGTCTATATTTCTTAAATTTTATTGCTCATGAATGTCATGATTTACATGGCATTATTTTGGGCTCTAGTCATAAACAGGTGAAGATTTATCCCTTACTCAGGCTATAAGAAAAGAGTATGAACCTCACCTGACAGCTCATTCCTAACACTTTTTGACTCAGAGTAATGAAAATTGAATCACTGGCTTTAACTGTGATTTCTGTCTTCTTATCCTGTCTTCTTCTCCAAGGATGTCTACATCTATACATACATTCAAAAGGTAATTATGACTATGATAGGAGAAATATTCCAAAGATCAGAGATAGATCCTATCATTAAGAGAAGGAGAAAATACTGAAGATATTTTTAGTTGATTTCCCAAGTGGGCTAAAGTTTAGATGGAATGTGTCAAGAAATGAATGACTAATAACAACTGTGGCAAGTAAAGACCAGAAGTGGAGTCTGAGGAAGGGAAATGTAGTTAATAATCAGAGCACTTTATAACACACTGAAGGGCTTTCCAGAAAAGAGAAGCACAGTCAGGCTCTTCCTCTGAGAACTGTTGGCTAAATAAAGGAGAAGAATCTTGAGTAAAGGCCTGGGAGAGGTAAATAATATGAGAAAAATAATGCATGTGCATATATTGCAGAGATTTTTATGACAGAGTAAAAATGAAAGGTAGCATTAGGAGGCCTACATTTTTTTTCTAAGAATCAATTTTAAGACTTCCTATTTTTTCCTGAATCAGATATGAAAATTCTATATTAATGCTTAATTCCCACTGATGCTGTAGGATGTAATGAAGGGGTTCGTGGAAGTAACTGGCTAGAGTAGAAACCACAAAATGGTTTTCTGTCAAATGACTTGACTTGTGGCCTTTATTTCTTTGAAATGATCTCTGCCTCAAATTCACCCTTTTCCCCAACACACACATTCCTCCACATGCTTACTTTGTTCTGCAGGCCTGTTACATTGTAGAAATTCCACAGGCCCAACTGAGAACAACGGACATGAGAAAAGAAGAAATGAAGTTGATCAGTGTTAAAGAGATATATTAGGTCACCATATGTCCTAAGTTCCCTGTGACACATCCTTACAAATGTTTCCCATTTCACTGTCAAAGTTTTGGACAATAAATGACTATATATTACTATTCTATACTATATATATATATATTAGCATCTCATTCTCAGTTAATCTCTCTCCTTTTCCTTTTTACTGTCATGTTTCTGTTGCATATACTCAGATTCCTTTACTTCTCTTTTAAGTCTCACTCATTTTGTTTTGTTTTCATCCACAGCATCCTACCCTTTTTTCTATCTGATAGTCTCATTTTTTATTCTTCATCCCTCCAAACTCTCCTTGTTTCCCCCATTTCCAACTGTATGTGAATCTTCAACTTCATCTGTTTCCATCAGTGTCTTCTCCTACATGATTTTTATAACCATCTTAGGTATTTCCAGTATTTCACTCTGCATCACATATGGTAGTCTGGGAGCAGCACCCCTGTGAGTGGACCTGTCATTTCCTTCTACCTAGACATGGCCCAGTAACACAGGTGGACTCATACAAGGATAAGTAATGACAAAGAAATGGTCCACTTGTCACAGATTACTAGCCACAGAGAGTTTAAAACGGTATTTGAAAAGCAGAATAGATGTCCTCAAAACACTGACTATTTTTAAATGTCACTTTATTTGCCAAAGGGTTGGAGTGAGGTTACTAGGAGCTTACCACAGAATCACCCTTCGTCCAGGTTCTAATCACAGTGCAGCAGCATCACAGAAATAGAAATAGCTCATGCATTGCCTTTGTCACTCCTGTGGATGCAGCTTATCAGAGCATCCCTGAGTGATAGCCAGAAAGCAGGGACATTAAAGCAAATTTGTTGGCGCCTCACAGTAATTGAATTCAGGGTAAGAGTAGAGGACAGAATGGCTTCTGTAACTTATGAGGAAGCATGTGACTCAAAGCGTTTGCATTTTCCTGAAATGTGTGCACATCTGACTCTCAGCTGTGGATTATGTCACAGGAATTAGAAAGCAGTCTGGACCTTCTCACCCAAGGATGTAGGAGAGAAGTGTTGACTCAGGCCACATTCAACTCTCCAACAAGACTCAGATACCACCCAAGGTGATTTAGATCACAGGGGATAGTTGTCATTTGGCCTGAGTCTTCTTTATTAACATGCTGTGTGCTTTCTGTGGCATCCATTGTCCCATTCAGATGAAGAAACAGGAAAGAAATACCACCCAAAGCTCAAAGAATACAGCATTTCAAGATGGCTTTAAAAATTTAAATGAGATTTAAAAAAAAAAACTTTATTGTGCAAACAATTTACCTATGGATATTGTTAAAAATATAGATTCTGATTCATTTCAACTGAATTAGTCTCTGAATGTTTAAAAAAATTCTCACAAGCTTCTTCTACTTAACCATAAATCTCATTTGGGATAATAATGACCTAAAATCCTTCTATGTCTTTGAGGACATAATGAATGTTTCAATAAGAAGCTGGGTGTGATGGTGCTGCCTATACTCTCAGTGCTCATGAGGCTGAGGCAGGAGGTTCACTGCAAGTTTGAGACCAGTTGGGGCTACAAAGTGAGTTCAAGGCCAGACTGAGGTACGTAGTGAAGCCCTTTCTGAAAAAGAGAAACAAACCAAAGCTTCAATAAGACAAGGAAATTTCCCACAGTCACTTTGTACGTTGCTGGTCAGGCCAGACTACACTGAAAGAGGAAGCAGTAGAGGTGAGTTTGTGTCTGCTTCTCATGCCTTGTCTACCTTCACAGTGACACGGGCCCACACACAATTGCCAGGCTACCATATTCCAGCAGGTTGCTAGCCTCCTATTCACTGCATTCATGAAATGGAACAAGCAGGCCTCTATTGCATGGAGTTTATGTTAACTAAGAATTAGGTGGAAAGGTACATACAAAAGATTACTATAATATCTTGTATATATAGATAGCCATCATTTTCTGATCATTGTCTCCTACTCTCCACGTGCAACTAATGAATAAAATCACTACAAAATAATAAAAGTTATAGCATATTAAAAGCTTAAGAATCATTAGCTACAGATAATTTCTTCTTCCTTCCAAGCTTTTAGTCACCAGATATGATCAAATGTATAAATTTTTAAAGTTGATTTGCCTAATTATTGTCTGTCCAGGGATACTTAGGACATGTTCTTTCGGGGGCCCTAATGAGTCAAATCCCCATCTTCTTCACAAATTGGGAAAAATTTAATTATTTCACTGCTACCACCCTTCTTCGCCCATTTAGTTCTCATAAAACATTCCCTTGTGAGAGTGCACTATTGTGATTGATCTCATTGATCAAATTTATTACATCCATAACCAATAAAGCAGTGTCCTCATTAAAAATAATTCTTCCTTGAACTTGCTTCTAATATAAAATCAAAATATTACACATCATTAAGAAAGAATATTTTGTCATCAAGCACAAAAAGATTTTCTTCTATAGTGTCCATGAAATTCACATAATGATTTATTAATTGAATATATATATTTGTCCCAAACTTTAGTAACTCATATTTTCCAAATGCAATTATTCATTAAACTCAAGTAACATTTTGTGCCATACATCAAGTAGTAAAACCAAGTTGCTTTGAATAGTCTTTTATTAAGTTTTACAACAGTGTTACACACTGGACTTGACCCCCAAAATTTCATCAGTGCTGAAATGATACATCTTGCTTCAGATCATCAGTAAACGTAAGGCCGAACCCCAAACTAGATCCCTAGGATCCTTCTTTCTTCTATTTTTACTTCTTCCCCATGATGGCATCCTGGAGATTTGCAGAAACTCATCAGGGCCTGAACGGGTGGGCCACAGATGCTCTGTCTTCTTCCCCACTGTCCAGGCCACCTGGCGCCACCTGGCCCTGTGGTCCATTGCCAGGTGGATAGGCCACCTCATTCCATAACAATAGTGCTTGGAATGAAAGCAATGAAGCAGGCATCTGCCCTTTCCTGTGTTCTGTTTTCATAGCAATTGCTGCTGAGTTAATCAGATGTTTGTTCCAAGTGATAATTTCTTGTTTGTTTACCCTGGCCTTTGATGGCTAAGTGAGACCATGGCTGGGAAGAAGAGAATTCAGCAGGGTAGCTGGTGACATCCGAGAGTGGGCAAGCAAAATTGGCACCAAGAGAGATTCCCGGCCAGAAAGGAGCGGTAGGTAAGGTTCAGATTTCTCTGATATCAGTGAGGAAGGGAACAACATCCCACACTGCAACCATTTACTCTGATATTTAGGATTCCGCTACCCAGTGAGCAATGCCACGGGACTTAGCATCCAACTCCTGAGTGTCTCTTACAGTCCTTGCCTTTTCTCAGTTTCTTTCCCTTATCTCTAAGACAGGACATTGGAATAGAGCGGTGATCATTAACTTGGAAAAATTTTCATGTCTATAAAAATACATATTTATTAGAGTCTTGATACATAAGGCTCTGGCCATTTAGAGCACAAACAGTGAAGAATAAAATAAACGTGGAGATTTGAAGAAACTCACCAGAGCCTGAAAGGATGGGTCACGGATGTTCTATCTTCAGAATGTTAGGATTGAAAGACTGTAGTTTTGGGGCAGGAGAGATGGCTCAGTGGGATAAGTGCTTTCCTGGCAAGTGCAAGGGCCTGAGTTCAATCCCCAGTTCTGAAAAAAAAAAAAAAAAAAGAAAAAGAAAGAAAGTTTGTACCTTTGTGACTGTAGTTTTGTGGCTGTCACAGGCAATTAGCAAATTAATATTTTTATTATGATAGTGCCAATTATAGCAAAAGCTTTCTATGAAACTACCATCTCTTGATTTCGAGGATGTCAAGTTCTTACTGCCCTTTAACTTACTGACAACCTCATATTTAAAAAAATCATCATAGGATGCCTAAAAATTCCTGTGAGATTCATGCAGCATTTTCTCTTTGATTTTTTATTGTTGTCCTCTCACTATATTCACCCTAGTGACCTGACAGAGTTCTGATAAAACAAATCGCTTAGTCAGTTATGCTACGCTTCCCTGACTTCTAGCAGAAATGCTTATGTTCTAGGAATCTGCCTGCCTTAATCTTTTTTCTTTCTCAGGACTCTATTCTAATTTTTATTTTTAATTTTTCCTTCTTCAACTCTTCCCACCACTGTCACATATCCACTGTTTTATTTTGGTTTTTCCAAAGTCAGCATATTTTTACCCCACCAGACAGTCTACATACCATTATAAGCAGCAATATTCTAACTATACATGGAGGCTCTATTGGTATAGGGGTGTCTTCACTTCTTTTCATTCTGTGCTGTATCGATGACCCATGGAACAAGCATTCATTTTATAAATATTCAGTAAGTGCAAGAATGAATGAACAAATGAGTGAATGAATGAAGAGTTTAGAAGAGAAACAAATTATCCTAGATCATTTTGAAAATTTCAAGTTTTTTCAGCTATAAAAGAGTTATCTAATTTTCAGAATACTTTATTTTCCTAGATTTTTTTCAGATGAGGTCTTGCTCTGTAGACTAATCTGGTCTTAAACTCAGGACAATCCTCCTGCCTTAGGTTTCCAAGTGCTGGAATTACAGGTGTGTGGCACCATGCCAGGCTGGAGTATTTAATAACCTTAATAAACATTGCAATTATTGCTATTTGTGGACATATTAGGTTGCTGTTATATACGCATTAAGTAAATTTATTTAACTTCATGCTTACCCCATCTCTTACATTCACAGTCTACATCATTCACTGTGGTAAAATGAATTTCTAACAACAGATAAAATGCCTTTCTCTCTGGGGTACTCTATGCACTACCAAATGTGGCCCTCAAAAACATTTCACAATGCAACTACAATATGTGGTGTCCTAACAGGGATTGTAAAAGTGAGTGGAAGTTTATTAACATTTGCATAGATGGTAGATTTTACCATGCACATTTTGAAAAAGATGCTTTATGCATTTGATCAGACTCAGAACAGCCACACAACAGAGGTTAATCTTGTTTTGCATCCATCCTGTTCATTTCAAAGACAGTTTCAAAATGCATTACGTATATCTAATAAGCTACCCAATGCCTTTGTGAGCTGGGCACAGATCTCAGCATTATTGCATAAGGAAAGAGACTGGTTTATTTTGGAGACCAAATGGCCAAGTTGGGAATGAAACCAAGGTCCAAAATTGTCACAGAAGCATTATTTCATATCTCCTTTTAAAATGCACAAATCAGTTGGAGGGATGACAGTTATCTTCTGGAAAACATCCTGAGTTTATGCCTTTTAAATTGTCTGGGGACACAAATTCAGTACGCCTTCCCAATACAGAAACAATATTGGTTGATGCGGAGACAATAATAATAGAGAACGGATTAATGTATTTCAATACAGTTCAGTCCTCTAACTCTGAACAAGCTACCAATGATGTACTCACACAACATTTATAGGTATAAAAACATAAGCAGAAATCAAACTTTCAATTAGCCTATAGCATTGTCTAGGAACAATACTGATTTGCATGTCCATTTTGTGTCCAGAAATTTCAAATGGAACCACATGATCTGACTTAACAAGTGATCTCAAACAATTTATTTTGCCATATATATATATATATATATATATATATATATTGCCATAAGATAGCAATATTTCGTTGAATTTGTCTAAATGTGCATGTACGATGATAAAATCGAGTCAGGGACTATGACTTACTTTTACAGATTAAAGAGATCTGTACAATGATGGTAAATCTATTGCTGCTCAAAGGGGATAAAACATTTTAGGATTACTTTTGATTTGTACAAAATGTTCTGAAAATTAGGAATTATAGAACAGTACTCTTCATAAATAGTAATCATTTCAATAGTTTCTGTACAGTATATACAGTGAGGAGGAAAGCAATTGCTCAGTGGGAAGGGTGAACTGGGATGGGGAAAAGGAGAAAAGAAAGCAAGAAGGAATGGAAAAAAAAATATATATATGCATGTATATACACAGCAAAACTTGGATAATTGCACTACTGATTTCTAATTGTCCATTGAAAGTAATGATTAGTGCTTAAATTTTTTTTTATTTGTAAATAATTTTGTATGTTTATATCTGGTAACCTGAACAATTAATTTGAAAACAGCAATATGGAGTATAAAAACATTGTTGAATTCCTATCATGCTGTTTAATGAAATTCTGTGTTGTTTCCAGTTTTATTCTTCCTACTTTTATTCTGTTTAAAAAATGTATTTGCCCATGGATGCTGCAGGCATCTTTATCTCATGTAGCTTGTAACTTGAAGAGCAGCCAGAATGTTATCTGCAGCAAGAGTAGAGTCAAGGTTTATAGTCTACATCTAGACATCCACTCAAAGCCTCCTCTGCTCATCAGTGGGCACGGGGGGAGCTGGCTGCACCATGCATGTCAGATGCATCACTGAATTTGTCTCTGCTGGGTTCATGTCCAGGTGTGATGTTGGGAGGTGAAGGTTGGTGGGCAGAGTGAGTTACTGTGGGTGTAGCTGGAGGCCTGTGTGTCGTTGCTCTTCCCTTGATCACTTGCTGCTTCTTGTTCACTGTTCCATCAGCTCTTTCTTGTCTGCTCTCCCCCCATGCCTTGGAGTCAGCTGAATATAAACTGAAACATCTGCAAATTATGAGCCACAGTAGAATTTCCCTTCTTTTACTTGTGTGTATTGGCTATTGTGTCTCAACAAGAAAAAAATATCCAAAATATTAAGCAACAGAGTTTCTTGGTTAATATATCTCTGGACACTCACACACCTGTAAGCATTTATATGCCAAAAAATTCATGTGCAATTTATATGTTCATATATAATATGTTTAATAGTACAGATATGTTAATGTGTAATATATAGATTTTACATGACTTAAGCATCCATTAATAATAGTAAATGCTACTTATAAAAATGTCTAACTTAGCTTTGTAAAATATCTTAAAATTATAACATAACATACTTAAAAGATCATGGCCAATATGTTGAGGTTCATAACACTTTAGGGGAATATTGCAGTGCATTTTTAACCTAAAAAGCATTTGCAATACTTCCTGAATAATCACTGAACTAGATCCACTGTATTAGTTGTAGCAATCACTCTCCCAGTTAATTAGACTTGATATTTTACTACCATGACTGCCTAATGTAAACTGCTTTTTGAGGTAATACTAAATAATTTATTCTCCAGTACTTCTGTAAACCCGACAGGAAAAGTTGGAAAAGCCAATTATTTAAAATAACCTACAAAGCAAGTGCCTTCAGTTAGGAGGAATCAGTGAATTCATTTTTATTGAGGAATTTAAAAAGTGAAAGAAAAGAAGGATTTAACTTTTGAGACGCAAGCTCTAAACATTATAATTATTACCTCAATCTCTACAATTACTCTTTGGAATAAAATGTCTTTTCTCCATTTTACAAATATGGAAATCTGTAAGCCTTCTGTTTTCTTATGAAATCAAATACAAGGAGAAAATTCTACATTTTCCACGAGGATATAAAATAGAAAAGACAAGCCAGCCCCTGTGCACACAAATGTTATATTTGATCTTAAAAGTTAGTATAAATACATGATCTGGCTCCTCTGCTAGCGTTTCTACTCCTGAAGATTGTCCTCAAGAGAGTATCAGAAGGACCCTTTTAAAATAGTAGTCATGCTGTGATGGTAGGTGCACCCGTGGGCCCAGCACTTCTGCAGACCGAGTCAGGAGGATCACAAGTGTAAGCCTAATTTAAGCAATTTGAGGAACTGCTGAGACCGTGTCTCAAACTGAAAACTTAAAAAAGGACTGGGTGTGGAGCTTAGTGTGGAAGCACTGGCTTCAGTCCCCAGTACCACACCCATACACACACACACACACACACACACACACACACACACACACAAAAACAAACCCCAAGGCAAATCACGTCCCTTTTTTTTCAAAGTAAATCCTTCCTCTGAGAGGAAGACCAAAGTGCTCCAGTCCTCCCTCCATGGTTGTTATCCTCTAGAACTTAGCAACAGCCACTCCTGGTCCAAGCACCCACTGAGGTTCAGACTCTGATGCCATTGCTGAGTATATCCCTGAAATCCTGCCTCAGGACCTGCACATTGCAAACTGCAAGGCTTATGACACTAAGGATAGGTTTCTTTGCCACAACTACCACCCTCCTATCAACAGTCTCCTATTTGACTCCTGTCTTATTCACCTTACTTAACTCCCACCATATTTGGTAGTCTGTGGGTTTTCTGCTATGTGTACATTTTGTCTATCAGTGTCTAGCACACAGTAAATACTCTATCTGCTGATATATATATATAAATATATATATATATATATATATATATATATATAGTAAATTCAGTGGGTGGCACATGTTACCAACAAAATAGCAGGGAATGGGATACAAAAGGCATTATTTAGATGTGGCACCAAGGTAAGGGAAATCTTAAGCATTTAAAATCGATAGGATCTTAATAATCATATAGATATCACTAACTTCCTTTTCTTTTCATTTAAGTTTTTCACATTGAGAAAAAAAGATCCCAGAACACCCTTGAGGAGGAATTTGTTGTGCACCTGACAGTGGTGTCATTTCAGCTTGCTTTAAGGACAGAAAGAAGATCAGGGAATTTTACATATAGAGAGGACGAAGAAAGAATAGAAGACTAGAGTGGTAGGAAGGAGAGGAATCCGCGCAGTGTCGTGTGAATCGTGGTGACATATCAAGTTTTATTTATGCTACACCAGGAAGGGGCAGGCACACACCTCCATGTAGGAAAAGTCGTGGCGGTTCTATGATGCACATCGACAGAGATGAAGTCAGATGAGCACCTTTTTGAGGTGCTCAAAAAGTTTCAATGTCACCTTTTTAAAAATAGAGTTTCCTTTTCAAACTCATTCGCAAGCAAGCAAAGCTATCTTGTCAGGTGAGTATGACCTGCTCTGTTAAAGTTTGCCCAGAAACACGATGCCTACAAGATTCAATTGAAAATCAGTATCTTCCTGCTTGTCTTGAACTTAGAGATACTACTTTCTTTTGTGAAACTGAAAATACTGAGCTCCAAATACTCATCATTCATAATACTGATTGTTAATCAATGATAGACCATTTCAAATTTTTATTTTAAATGGAAATGTAACATGATACTCATCTACTCTAGACTATTAATAAAGTATTTTCAGTACCAATTAAATGTCTGTACACTTCTAAATTAGATGATTATAACTAATAATGAAATGTCCCTTTCAAATAAGGAAACAATGCAAAACAAATCTTGAAATCCAGCGGAATATACTCACATATGTGTCAATATTTTGTAAATAGATACAGAAGAGTTAAAATCAGATTCTGTCATAGAGGACACAATATTCTTAATTTTTAAAATTGTAAACAAATTGGAACTCAATGGTCCTACAGAGTGAAAATATACACACAGTTGTGTGTGTACATATGTACATTTATGTGTACAATATTTTCTCTCATTTCTTGGATTGGTACACATTAATGTCTGCACAGATACTACCAGTAAGGTCAATTAGTTTAGAACTTCTTATCATAGAAACACAGAAGACATGCTTGTTTATGTGTCCTATTTGTACCTTACCAGAATAAATTGCTTATGCCATGTTTCTAATGGCATATACACCTAACAACAACATACCTTACCTCTCTATCATCTATCTATCTATCTATCTATCTATCTATCTATCTATCTATAGCATTTGCACCAGCATTAGCAGAAATTTCCTATTAATATTTTCTATAAAAAATAGAAGTTTTAATGTAAAATGAAGTCTATAGAATACTTAATGCCAAGATATTGCTTTTAAATTTTATTGACAAATAAAAAAGCAAAACGGAAAAAGGAAATGAAAACCAGAAAAGAAAAAATAAAAGGGAACAAAAAGGAGGCTCTTTAGATAAAAGGCTGATTTCAGGACTGAGGAAGGATATATGACATGCACAAGAAAAAATTGGAATATGTAAGAAGAAAACAGAGCATCCTCTGAGCAGACTCCCTCTGGAATACCTCAAAAATGTTTAGCTGAAGAAATCATATTGGACTATTCTCCAAAATGTAAAGTGAATATTCCTAAGTCAATAATAAATTACGGAATAAATAAATTAATAGAGCGAAATGTAAAAGAATCACAAATAACTTGTGTAGCCACCAACATCATAACTTCCCACTATGTAAATGTAGTATAACCTCATACCAGAGAAAACTGACAAACATAGCTTCAGGCAGTGGATGAAGGTCAAAGCCGAACATGATACGTCATTTTAATCATTTGTGCCTTTGGTGTGTTATAATGTAAATGGCTCTTTACCTCAGTGGGCGCCTTCTCACAAAGGTCAGGTCATAAGAAAAACTCGAAGAAATCCCACTGAAAATCATACTACAAACTACATGATAAGTATGTCTCAGGTCTGTCAAGGTTACTGGCATAGACACCTCAGCTGTCAAAACAAAATGGCATAAACTTGGAGCCTTAATTTATTTTCTTACAGTTATGCAGGCTGTAAGTACAAGATGAGGATCTGGAGAGAACTCTTTCCCTGAGTTGGTAGTCATTGCTGTGTCCTCACATGATGGACAAAGATAAAGTACTTTAGTACATCTTCTTTTAAGTATGTTTATCCTCTCATGAGGGCTCCGCCCTCAAGAAACCATCTAAATCCAATTACCTCCAGAAGACTCCATCTGGCACCCTCACTTTGAATGTGAAGTCTTCAATATATGATCTGAGGGGGAGATATGATTCATTTGACAGCAGCCATCCTAAAAAAGAAAATTTTGATAAACTTCCATGACTCCAAGGAATCTAGCTAACTATGATGGCTAATAAAATATCCTAGGTGGACTCATGTAATAAAAAGTGGGCAGTTAGTAAAAATGGAAGAAATCTGAATAAACCAGGAATATGAGCTATAAATGAGGTATAAATATTGGTTCGTTAATTATAACAGATGCACCATATGAAAGTAAAATGTTAGTACTTAGGAGAAACTGTCAAGCATATGGGAATTCTATGAACTATCTTTACACTTTCTGTAAATCTAAAGCTGTACTAAAAAATAGTTTGTTTTAAAGAGTACAGAATTTAAAAGTCATTGTAAAAGCCTAAACTTAAGTGTGCTATTCAACTACAGATCCTTTTCTCATTAGGGTCCATAATCCCTTTTAAATATCCTGTTTAATCTACCTGCTTTGAGGCAGCTGGGGGTAAAGGTCTTTACAGGTTAATTAAATTGTTGTATGTACGTGTGTGTATATTAAAATCATTTGCATTTGTGTGCTGTGCACTCTTTATTTATTTGTTACTCTTTCTGGCCATTTTACTCTTTGCCCCTATTTTACATTACAAAGTACTGGGCAAATTCCAATTGACCCTTTTTGCAGCTTTTATTGTTAAGTAGACCTTGTATTATGTAAGCTTTATCACTGGGCACATATCAGCTAATTAATCTGTACAGTATCCTTTAACACAACTATTCCATTCACATTTTACAGTGTAAAAACTAACAGCTAAGTGACTTTTCCAAACCTTGACCATAAGTTTATTAGGATGTTAACTAAATTATTAACCCAAAATTCTTAACGTAGACAAGAGAGGATATTGGACTGCAAATGAGATCTTGAAAATATTCTAGTTCAGCCCTTTCAAACATTTAAAATTTTGTCCACAACCTATTTCTTGGGCCATTTCAGGCTTTTTGGGAACATTTCCAGGGTTAATAAACTCTGTTTGCGAGATAGGTCAGGAAAGAGGTCATTAGAAATGGTAAGCAATCATGGAAAGTGGGATTACTTCCACTTTCATTATTACTGTGACTAGAAATCACTTCTTCATGGACCCCTGAAATTATGCTTACCTGTAACTTGAACTCTCTGTTTCCTCTTGCACCTTCAAAAATAATATAAAGTATATGACTCCTTAAGGTAGGCACAAGCCATGCAAGATAGGATTATGAAGAAGACAATAAAACCTTTATATCACCACTGGAAAAATTTTTAAAAAGTGAATAGAATTGATTTACAAAATTAACTATAATCAGGGTGTCACTAGGAAACAATCATATAAACTATTGAATATCTTGGCATATACTGCTAAATTGCTAATATTAAGATGCTATTAATAGCTGTGTTTGTCAATACCAAGGAACCAAAGGTGGCCAGGCTACACATTATTTATTATTGAGTAAATTACACATGTTGGTAAAATTTCCTAAGAATCCTATGCTCACTCAAGTTTTAAATGCCATTCTCAAGAGAAATGGAGTAGTATTAAGAGCAGAAAGAAAGTGTCTGGATGTTTCACAGTTAACCTTTCATTCTCATTAGACATTGTATTCTCCCATATCATATATATCAAACACTGAATAAATGAAAAAAGTAAAATGTGATCATAGCTAAATATTTAGGGAAAGCATACATGCATATAGCAGAAATTTGTTACCCTTATATTCATATCAGAATTCTTGGCTTGTGGTCATACTTTAATCATTTCTACCCAATTCTGTGGCTTCAGGTTCAATGACTGAGATAATACCATATAATACAAATTTTATTCTAGTTTTTTTTGTCTTAATGGCATTTCATGTATATACATGATTTTTTAAGCCATGAATATTTTTAGGGCTATCTACTATCTCCAATGAATATACTATAGATAAACTAGTAATTTTTTTTGTTGTTGTTTGATTGTTGCCTCTTACAGTTTATATCAAACTTTTGGCCCAAACTTTTATGTGATTATAGGTGGGACTTTTGGAAGATGAATGGATCATGGGATGAATGGATCATGAATGCATCAATGGATTAGACCACCAAAGAGTTTACAGGTAAATGTGATGTTGGGACATGAAGCTTGGTTGGATGAGATGGGTCATTAAGGGCATGGCCTGGAAGGCTTTCTCTCCTTCCTCCTCGCTTGATCGTTCATAATTTTCCATTCCGTCAGACTGAGCTGTTTCTTCTCTTCCAGACTCTAGTCATGCTTCCCTCCTCAGAGTCAGCTCACTATGAATGCCAGCCTCTAAGAACTGTGAGCCAAAATCCAATATTTCCTCCATAGACTTGTTGGTGTTAGGTATTGTGTTTCAGCCATGACAGAAGTAACTTGGACTGTTCTATAAGGCTCTACCTATTTAATATTTCTCCCTCAAATGAATCTTCAGAGATGGAGGTATGCAGTCAAAATATTTAAAAAATTTTAAAATGGTAAACGTATTTAAGAAATCAGTATCATTCACTTATAATAAAGGTAATAATTGATTTATTTAGGAAAAGTTTATGACTGGAAAGTTTTTAAGAGAAAGGTAACAGTTTGTTGAAATTTACTGAATATTTGAAACATGCTTTCCTCATCCAAAGGTTGGGGCTTGGGAGTACAGGAAAAAGAATCAAAGACAGAGACCTACCGATACAGACAAAACAGAGAAACAAAGTGAAAAAACACAAATGTGTATGTACTTATGTGTCTAGAATCTTATTAATATATCCAAATTTATTTTGTCTAATTCACATCAGAATAGAAATATGAAACTTTTAGAAAATATTCATGCATTAAAAAGTATACAAAAAGTTTAATATTAAAATGTAGTAAATAACTTATACAAGATAAGATAAAAACAATCAAAAGTAAAATAGGCAAAGTTTGGTGATATTTTTCAGAAACTTCCAAGCACTGTAGATTCCAGCATTGCAGCATTGGTACTGCATCATTTTGAGAAATGTGCGCACTGTTCTAGCAATAATTTCATAGTCATAGTGTGGAAATCACATATTTAAAAAAAAAAAAAAAAGATGCAAGCCACTATGTTTGAAAAGGACCTTAAGAGAACTTTGGCATATAACATTGGGAATTTTTTATACTGAGAAGCTATTTACTTATAATCTTTTTAAATTTACTGTGAACTTGTATCTCTACCTATAAAATAAGGAAAACATGGCACCCTCTCAAACTTCTTAAGGTGAAAAGTGATAATTAAAGACGACGATTGATAATAAAAGTTCAGTCAGTCTTTTTTAGCCACATCTTCTAAAGCCAGTGTTAGAACAAGGTTATCTTGTTTCCTCTCATTTTCTCTCTTTAGGCAAAATTAATCCAGACTTCCCTTTCTTCTTCAGTATGACTTTCATTCCACAACTACAGTGACATCCATGGAGACATGTAGTAGCTCATCAACATATCCATTCTTGCTTTGTTCTTTATTATTGACAAAACTCTAAAATCCAGACTATTCTCAGCATCATGAAATTGTCAAACGCTTACAAAGCCATTTCTACACCCCCTCTCCAGTGTCACTATCCTAGTGCAAAACAGTCTGTGAGTATGATTTATCTAGGTGCCAAATATAGTCCTTGCTTTTCAGAACTTGGGTAGCTGTCAGGGCACATTAATCCCTAAAATCTTTATTGAACTTTCTACCATATTTCATTCATCTCATTACAGAGATTGTTTTGGATAATTCAACAATCATCCACAGGTAAAGAGTAATTAAAGTCATCATGCCAACCAACTTCTCTTCTCATCTAATGATATTCTCAGCTTCTGATGCATTGCCAAATTGCTGATATTTCTCCAATTTTATCAGAACTATTTCCCACAATTTCCTTGAATCAACACCAAATATATACCTCCCAGTATAGATTATATCAATATATTTTTTTTTACTCCCCTGACTCATATGAATTAATAAGCACAAATGACGGTACTGTCTTTTTCTGTAAAAGATTCTTTTGGATCCCACAAATATGCTGATACCAATGTATCATCATGACCTGTTATTGCCTTTCCCACGGCAAGCAGATCACACTATCATCCAGCTACTAAAATCAGGTCCTCCTTCACTGGATGCACCAAAATTGGATCTCTCTCTCTCTCTCTCTCTCTCTCTCTCTCTCTCT
>NW_004524713.1:2250438-2261348 GCF_000260255.1 Octodon degus | reverse complement strand
TTTTTAGAGTTGGCCCCATTTCATTTAAACATTGTTCTTTGGTATCCCAAATGAACTAAGAAAGGTTATTTGATGCTATTGCTAACCAAAAAGATTTGTTCTGTGACAGGGTAGTATAAGAGGCTGAAATATTGCTGGTCCTATTGAAAAATCAGCAGAAATTAGGCACCAAATGGGGATGCTACTCTGTTGCCCACACCCAAGTATCTGGAAAATTCAATCAATGGAAAGATGACATAGATTCTTCTATGGTTTGTATCTAGGTGTCCCCAAGAATCTCGTGTAGTCAATTGGGCGGCCTCTAGAGTTTGTGATTAGTTCATGACCCAATGCAGGGATTATGGGTGTGAGTTCCACCCCTGCCTGAGGTGGGTAATCTGCATTACAATGTAAGAAAGGGGTAAGCCTTCTTAAAAGCTGACACTGCTGCCCTCCCTTTGCTTTTTGCAGTTTTCTGCTACAGTGAATGGCCTCCCTCTGCCATATGCCACTCTGCCTTACAGTCAGCTGAATATGGACTGAAACTTCCACTAACTATGAGCTAATTGAACATTTCCTTCCTTAATTTTGCGTGCTACGTATTTTGTTCCAAAAATGAGAGAAAAGTAACTAAAACAGATTTCTAAGATTCATAGAGTTGAAACAAAAAAGGATCCTACCACTGGTGAGAGAGGTTGATGCTATGTTAAAAAAAAAAAACCTTAGTATTTATTGCACCCTATTTATTAGGGAATATAAAGGGAAGGGAAGATTGACTGTACTCTTATTTTCTTGTTATACCCTGAAATTTCCATATCAAAGACATAAAAATCATCTGCTTTTAGCAATGTCTTGCTGAAGTTTGGCCTTATAAAGACAAAGGCAGGTTTTTCTCAGGGATAAATATGTACTTACTAATGATACAACTTAGGTGTGAAAGCTACATACTGTCTTCCTTAGACTGCTTGATGTAGTGGATATAATTTACTTTCTGCACAATCTAGAAAAACTCATGGTTCACATTACACAAATCAAAAAAACTGAAATACACATCCACAAGGGCTTCTCAATCTCGAACAAATTACACGGTCCCAATCAAGATCTACAGTGCTTACATCTTCACTTCCTGCTCATTTTATATTATTCTAAATTTTAATTCATTTTTGGAATTATTATTTCCATTCATTATCCCAATTTGAAAATATTCATCATTTTATCTGTATGTCTGTCCAACAAACAATGAATGACAACCACCTAGAATTTCATAGAGACCTTTGAAAGCATTGAGTTATTTTTAAGGAAGTACCACTGTAATTTGTATATAAATTTCACATTGTTGTGACTTTTGTCTATTAACTTCTGACTTACATAGATTCCTTCAAATTTCGGAAGTCAGGTCGGAACTACCACCTCTGATACTCACAACCAATATTCCATGCTGAGATTATACTATTTTCCTTAAGTAAATAACATCCCTACTCCTTAACCCATGCTTCACAATCTATATCATTTTCTACATTGATGCATCCATTCTTCCTACAATTGAAATTTATCTTTACATGTAAACTGTCTCTACTTTTCCCTTAAACTTATTTCTTACTTTACTAATCCTGTAACTTCATTTATTTTGTGATAAGACTGGAGTGAAAAAGGAATAATCATCATGTTATTTAAGGTAATACTGATTATTGTAGCACTTGAAGGCAATACAAGCGCTGATCAAACAACACAGCATGTATTTAAATTTATAAAAATGTTACAGTAAAAGACAAATCACCATTAATTCCCTTCAACATAACCACCCTGAGGTTGAACACAGTGTGACCAAAATTATAGAGAAGGCTTCTGCTGTGGGTCATCAAGTGGAAAGACAGGCTTGTAAAGACATTGAAGACTGTGCTCATCTACCTTATTTACTGGACCTGGCATTATGCTACTTTTTCTTCTTCCCAAAAAATTAAAATCACATAGTGCCAGTGAGACAGTTCAGCTTTCCTAGGCAAGGCTGGGGACCTGGGTTCAATCCTGGGCACCATCTGCCACACCAGCCCTGCCCCCAGATGCTCTGAGCTGGCCACTGAGATGGGGCTTGGTGGTACATGCCTGTAATCCTAGTGCTGGGGAGGTTGAAATTTCATGGGTGAACTGTGAGTCTGAGCTGCATAATGAGACCCTGTACCAAATACATTTTTAAAAGTCATGAAAGGTAAACCTTTTCCAGGATTCAGTACATCAAGGCAGCCATAACAGTCAACTAAATACTCTCAAGAAAGCAGGCATGCAGAAAACACTTCAGAAAGTATCAAGAACAATGGGATAAGTGAATGCAAAGGAGGTGGAAAAACAACAATGAGAAAGAAGGAAGGATATTTTGAGGGGCATTAATGGCAATGGCCCTATTGCTGAAGCAAATCTAAAAGTTCACTGTGTTCTTTGATGCCACCTCACATGTGATGGATCAAACATTACATAAATACATTTCTTATTCAAATGCATAAAAAATCAGTGTTCCTCAGTTTATGAGCTGTTGACAGATGCAGGATCTTTCCACATGTTTTCACATGTGTCAATCATTCCTGCCAAAGATATCCTGCATATTGAGATAGGAAGAAATGGGAAAGAGTGTGGTAAGTCATCCCATAATAACTTCTTTGTGCTTAGTCTATAGTTACAGCTATCAGTCAGTTCAAGTTCTACTAGCAAGCACTGAGTGAAATGGAGACATATAATCCAACAAAGGAAAGAAAAGCCACAAATAATGTAAGAAAGGTAGTAAAAGCATGCTCAGGCAAAAAAAGAGAAAAGAAAATATAATACCCTATCATAGCAGCTCCCCACTATTTCTTAAATTGGTAGGATTTGAATGGTTGCATAAAATATTTGATAAGGTAGTCAGATCTACCACAGAGATCTTTTATTTTCGTTACTATTTTTATTTGTCTATGCTATAGTCCTTGGGTATATCCCTCATGGTTTGAATTAAAGACCAGTCTTACAGTATTTAAAATAGATATTCTTGACCTGAATCAACTTCTCTTTTTGCATGTAGCCTTTCTATTATCACTCTCTGGGCTCCTGCTTTTTAGTTATTCTGCAGCAGAAAAAACTTTGAGAATTCTCTTGTTATTCTTATACAAATTTACTTTGGATTCTGTGGATTTTGATATTTTTTAAGCTTTCCCTTCAGGTAGTTTATAACCAGCTCAATCTTTTTTTCCCTCACAGTTCATTGAGCCAGGACCATCTGATATAATCTCCAGTGAAGATGTCAAACTTAATTATATAACCATCATCATACCTTAGCATTGAAACCTCTTTTAATACCTCCTTTAATGTCAGTGTTTTACTCAATACAGACTAATAACAGCTTGTTTTGTAAGTTTTAGTGTGAACACTTCCCAGAACCAATTGTTTATGGTATTGTGAAATGAGTCCCCCAAACTCTGCCCCAGTGTGACATTCACCATTTCCATTTAATCAAATCTTGTTGTTTTCTCAACATTGTAAATTTGCCATTGCTTCTCCATAGTTCATTTCCTAGCAATGTGGATCATTATTTAGTGGAAAAATGTACCACTAAGCTAGAAATTTTACCTCTGTCACTTACAAGATGTGTGACCTTCAAGATGTTATTTAACGTTACGAAACTCAGCTTTCTCATTTACAAAGCAGAATGATAATTACACCTGTATGACGATGATATTTTAAGCATTATGTTAGTTAACACATGCAAAAACTTCAACACATTTCCTGGAACTTGAGAAATGCTGAACAATTTTTTCTCTTTCTCCTTGGTTTTGGGGCCCCATAAAACCAAATTCGTAGGTTTAGTTCCTTACAGCAGAATTAGTTGTATTAATGAAATGACATTGAAATATTTCAATATAATAATGAAGTTTAGAAAAGTGTTATGGTAAAATATTAGTGCAACCCTTTATCATGAATTATGCAGAAACCATTCAAATTGTAAGGCACATATAGGTAAATGTAAAGTTCTGTGTTCACTGAGGGTTTATAATTTAGAAAGGAGACAGGTATATCAGCCAACAGTAATAACAAGAAATGCTGATTCCTCATTAAGGAGAGTTAAGTAGTCTTTTTGGAGTTTACATATAAGTGAGTTTTAGAGAATTAGTATAATTCTGTCAGGTCAGAATTGCAAATGTCTATGTTGATTTAAGATTTAATTCAAGTAGAATTATTTGAACTACAAATTGCATTTTTTGCTTCATAGGAAAAAAAATTGAACATTTCTATACCAGAAACTCCATCATAATCTAGATATACAGATATCTGCTATGTTTGTCATTTAATGATTGAGGTCTCAAAATTAATATTTTGGCAATTTTATAAGATAAGCTTTTATTAAAGGAAATTTTTCACCGAAGAAGAAGGAGGATTCTTTCTCCTTGGTTACAGTAGTGCTTGACTGTGGCTATGTGTACTGTCTCCCTGCACCACCATGAATGTATTTATTATCTATCATGTGTCTTTTGTGTGCCACACTTTTCAATATTGTGAATTACATAATGCAAAATACATCTTCTATCTTGTGTGATAGCTAGATTTAGATCACCACAAAGTAATAAAACCTAGGTAATGAAAAATGAAGGAGGAGAAAATATAGGTAATAGGTGTCTGGAGGTGGGATGAGAAAGAGTCTATAGGTTGAATGAGGTAGACCAAGGAGGTGGGACATTTTAATTACACTGGAAGGGGTAAATAGCATTGTCAATATAAATGGAAATAGAAATACAGGCAGAGTGAACAACAAATGTAAAGATTCTAACTTACGACTTTCTGTAGGTAACCGGACAGCTAAAAGGTATAACAATCTAGAGAAAAAAGGAGAAAAGATTAAAGCCAGGAACATGATAAATAGATCTTAGAACAATAATGTGATGATGGTGGGCTGACTGAATGATTCTTTGTAGGTGATGAGAAAGACTTAGAGTTCTACAGTGAGCAAAATGTAGAATCAACACTAAAAGAATGAGGTGCTTCAGCAAGACTTGTATTTCACATGAATTATTCTAATAGTGAAATTAGACTGATATGAGAAAAACATAAGGGTGAGTATAATAGCCTGTGCCCTTAGAGGTCTTTGACATGTTTATTATACATAGTGATGTAATAGGAGTGGAGGAGACATGTCAGAGAAAGTAGAAGAACATCCAATTCTGAATAGGATGCCTATGGGAGGAAAAGTTTGGGGAGGCAAAATAAATTTGATCTTGGGCATAATTATTTGAAATGGCACTTTCGCACCAGTGTGGTATATTAAATCACCAAAAGATTACACATCTGCAAGGTCAGAAGGAATTTTCCACTAGAAAATGTAACTTTGGATAACTACTACATAGAGATAATGTTTTAACTGTCAGAATGAGCTCACTAAGAAGGTGGTGTCAGTAACAAACAGACATTTGAGTATTGAGTTCTTGGACACTCTAAGATCAAAACTAGAAGACAAACCAGTAAGAGATGTTATTACATTTTAGTCAATGACACAGTACAAAGTCATCACGGGTGTCTCAGTTCCTCTTCTTTCCTTGGGGGGACAACACCCCACTCTCAAAATGAAGGAAGGAAAGTTTTATTTAGCTCACAGTTACTGGAGGTTTCAATCTATACTTGCCAGGACTCAAGGCAGAGTGGCACATGGCAGAGAGCAATCTTCCATGGCAGCGACAAAGTACAAAGAGCAAAATGGAGAAATAGCAGCAACAATGGCAACAGAGAGGAAGTCTATCTCTTTGTCTCTCTTATGTTACATTTAGGTTATCCATCCCAGGATGGGTGTAGCACTCACAGCCATAATCCCAGTAGTACTCAGGCCCATAATCCCAGAAGTATTGAGATGCATAATCCCAGCCTTGTGTCATAAATGAATCACAAACTGTAGAACTGTGCCTCAAGGACTGCAGGAGGCTTTGGGGGAACAAATACACACAAACAGTAACAATGGGGATTTGGGATGCCACAGTGATAGGTACATGAAATGGTAGCAAATGCAGATTGAGCCTACCTACTGACAAGAAACAAATTACTTGAGAACTGGGAAGAAATCATTGGCTCAGTAAGAGAAAGGCCAGTGCTTGAGTGTTAAGAGCAAAACTGAGGCAAAGACCATACAGATAGAAGGAGAAAGGACAGGAGACAAGCAATATAAGCAACTTCTTTCAGGCTATTTTCTTTGCGAACAAAGAAAAAGGACATAAATTGGGATTTATCTTCACCAAACAGTTTTCATAGCAACTAGAATAATGTAATTACAACAAAGTGGTTTTCAATGAAAGAAAAAAAAGATAAAGACTGTGTCTACTAAATTCAAGTTTTTTAGCTCCAGGAGCAAATGCATTGACTAATGGATGCTCCCCAGCATTCACACTCCTTCAGGTGCCCCATATGGTAAACTCTGTCCTTTTTATTAATTGCATTTATTTTTCATTTCTATATAAAAGCATGCATATCAACAGAGTATCAAGATTATTTCTTGATGTTTCAAGAAATAATAAATTTTTAAATCTTTGAAAGAAGCTCAATTCATTCTCCTACACATTTTCTTTTAGATACCACTGAGTCTCAACTACCTCGGACGACTCCCATCTACAGTCCTGTCTGCACCTATCCACTTACTCTCTCCAGGTTTGACAGATCAATATGGAGGATTTTCTACCACCACACCGTGCTTCACTTGTGATGTTTCTGCATGATTTGAAGAATCAACTTTATACTTCCTTCCTTCATCCAGTATGACAACTAGAGAAGTCAGTTCTTTGCTCACCATCACGGAAATGCTTTACGATTTCCCAAGACTTTGTTTCATCTCAGTCTTTGCTCCACATAGGAGCTTTTTCTCTGTTTCAGCAACTTTTGAAGAAAATTTCACAATGAGTTTCATGGACATTCTCCTCTCATTCCAGTTTAAAAATTTGTAAACTCCCATCAATTTTTTTTCTTAAAATTTATGTCTTTGCTCTCACTTTATAGCATGCATTATGATTATTTATGTATGTTACATATTCATTCCATATTAATTTCTAAATATAAATAAAATATTGTTATACCACTTATATTTCACCAAAAAATAATTATGATTTTACAGCTTTGTTAAAAACGGCTAAGTAACACAAATTCTCATATCATTACTTTCTTTTATGGTCTCCTTTCTTAACCTGTAAATAACTAGACTAAAATTGTTAATAAGAAAAATTAACATTATTAGTCATTATTATGGTAATGTACACTCTTTGAAGCTATGTCTTAAGAGTTATATGCAGTAAAATATTCGCAATAATAACTATGCTGAGACTATCAGTTAGCTTTGACTGAGCACTTACTGTATGCTGAGGACTCTTTTATTTTCCCATTGTTTTATTGAGAAACAAATAGCAATGAGACAGTTTCAAATCAAATTGGTAGGACAGTTTCAATAATTAACACATTGCATACATTCTTCCTAGTGGTTAATTGCTGTACAAGGTGCGGACATGATATCCTATTTACAAACACCATTAGAACAAAACCCTCTATTCATTAAGAGAATGTAACTATATATCTATCCTAACCACTTTGAATACACAGATACAAAATGGACATTCATCTGTATCCCCTTTTTTAGTTAAGTTCCATTCTTTGAATATTATAGGTGTGTTAACTCAGCAAAATATTATAAAGGAGTACAGTAGCCCATAATAGTATTGGGTCTGAGATGTGTCTCAAAAGTTTCTCACTTGCTTGGCTGTCAAGTTGGTAATGTCCATTTAAAGAAGACCTCGGTTTTATTACAAACAATCCTTTCCATAGGTGACAGATTTTCTTTGATGTGATGGGAAGCTGGCACCCCACAGAGTACGTTCCTCCAAAGAGATGGAGGAGTGAATGTATTTCCACTGAGGACTCTTCTAAGCACGTCAGAAGTAAGTTGGCTGTGGCAGACCCAAGATGACCTCTCCAGTCATCCTCACCTCCTGAAATGTATTCACTTCTGCAATCCCCTCTCAAAATGAAAGGAGATGAACTTGTGATCAGTAGGGTATCACAGGAGCATTAGCAGTAAGCGTTAAACATCATTAGAGATTTTCTCTTGATCTCTTTGGAGGAACCCACTCTGTGGGGTGCCTGCTTCCCATCTCATCAAGGGAAACCTGTCACCTATGGAAAGGACTGTTTGGAACAAATCCGAGGTCTTCTTTAAAAGGACATTACCAACTTGACAGCCAAGCAAGTGAGAAACCTTTGAGACACATCTCAGTCAAAACCTCATTTAGTCTCTAGCCACTCCAGTCAAAAAATGTCAAATAACTACAGATCTACTAGATATTGTATCTGTAATTTTATAAGAGACTTAGAAATTTTTAACTGTCTCCATCTCTCTAAGATATCTTTTTTTTCTTTTAGGACTGGGAATGGAGCACAGGACCCTCACATTAAGCTATATTCTCATTCTTTAAAAAAAAGTTACTTGAAAAAAAAAAAAAGTTACTTGAAAAGAGGTTCTTACTAAGGCATTAAATTGCTGAGATTGACCTAGAACTTGAAGTCCTCAATCTTTAGTTCCAGAATTACAAAGGTAACTTATGTACAGAGACTGTGACAAAAATAAAAGATGTACTACTTTAATCTGTTAATCTTTGGAATAAGGTATATGACAGTAGGTAGCACACGTTATTCCTTTAAGAAACTCCATGGCAATGGGTGAAAAACATGCTTAAATTTCTAACTTAATGAAGGAAATGGAATATAGTATAGGAATGCAACCTTCTAGCTGAAATATTCAGCAGTTCTAGATGTCCTTCCTTCCTAGAGTTCAGAGAAAATAATTCAATCCTCCATGAGCACAGCCTCTGTTGATCATTTACTTTCTCAGCAGTGGCCATTTGCCATATCTAACTCATTGGTCTTCAACGTTATATTTGATATATTGCCCCAGCTACACATAAACCCACCCCCAGAATGTAATATGAGGTTGGTATAAAGCTAAGTCTTTTAAACCATAGTGAAAACAAATGCTTCTAATTTATGCTGCCTTTTTATTTCTTACATAATTTTTATTTTAAAGCTTCATCTCTACCACATCAATATTCTTTTGCCACAAGCAATTGAAAACAAAAATATAAAGGTTTCATTTCTCCTTTTGGCCAAGTAGAAAGGGAAGCTCAGGGCAAAAAAAAAAGTTGATGTTGATGGAAGGAATTACTATAAACATTGTGAGATACTGGAAAGCACTGAATTTGAAATTCTAGAGAACTAGAGGGTGGACTTTACCCTGTTATACAAAACTCCAGGTTTTTGACTGACTCTGTTTTGCTTGACTTTCCCTGTCAACTAAAAGTGTTACACTACTCCATTCTGGCCTGCTGCCTGCATAATGATTCAGAACCTGTTATGTGGAATCTGTGGTAATTTATCAATCCTGGGTACCATATGTCAGGCTGGTCCCACCCTCCCGTCAGGATTCAGTAGTACCGGGACCCTTTCTTCACACATAGTTAGGAGTCCACAACTCATCACCTAAAGCAAAATCTATGTGAAAATGTGAGTCAGGAGTACAAGTAGACAAGACAGAGCCCACACCTGTCTATGAACACTGATATTATTGTAATTGTCTGTATCTCTTCTCAACACAAATCAAAGTCTTGCATTGACTGTCTCAGAAGGTGGAAGCATGAGGGTGAGAAGAAAAGTTTTCAGTGTAAGTGCGACAAATGCAATTATAAATTTCAATTCTTTTTCCTTCCTGAAGACCATTTCCTTGTAATCTTTAAATGTATAATATCTATTCCTGCATCCACTAATGAACTTAGGCTTCAGTAGACAACCATACCTAGTATGAATGAGTAAATTGTCCTTTTTTTAAAAAAAATCAAATAAGCTATAAATGTCTGTTGCAAGATAAAGGAAGCTCCTCTGAATTTTCTTCTCACTAAAGTAAATATAGTGAATACACACTAACAAACTGTAGTACTGTTAAATGTAGTGATATGAAGCTGAATTCTACTTAAAATTTTAGAAATCATCATGGTAAGTACAAGACATGAAAGATCAGCTTTACAAATCTTCTCTCAATACAAGGTCTATTGTCACAGGAGATTTAAGAAGTGCCATTATCCCTTAGTTTTCGGCCCTTGGACGATATTCAAGTCTGGTTGCCTATAGGTTGCTGTTTGCAATTATGAAGGCCATGAAAGTTCATACACATTGCTCAGCTATAACTGATTCTTATGCGAATAGAGTAAGTTACAGTATGAGGTTCATTGCAACTCAGATACATTGTTCTTTCAAAATTTGTACTTTTTAAAAGTGAAAGACAAAAAGTAATATTATCATGAGAACACTAATGTTTCAGTATTTAATTCCAGAAATATTGAAAAATTGTAACCATATGCTTCTCATGACCTCAGAATGATCTGAGCAAGTCCTCAGACTATAGGTAAAATATTATTATAGCACAAAGGTCAATGGAATTAGAATGTTTTATGTTAGCAGCATCAAAACAAACCTTAAGGGCCATGATAAGTGAGGAATTTTTGAATAGAATTAAAATATTAGGTGAAGAATAAACAGTAGTTCTGACTGCCTAGAGCCTTGCTGGTGAGTTTTGCTTGACAACTCACTCCACAAACTCTTCCGATTATTATGTTAACAAGGATCATTTGGCTATTTATGGAGCAGAAGGAAAAATTTCCTATTGCATTAGCCATGCCTGAAGCAGGAACAGGGCAACAAGTGTGAATGACAACACAATGTGTGATAGAAAAATGGAAAAATCTACAAAGATGGGGCTAAAATGATCATTTGAAATTCAACAGTTTCATTTTATAGGCAAAGAGGTAGGGCATCAGAACAATTACTTGAAATGCTGAAGTATGTGCAACAATGTGATCTCAAAGTGATTTCTGGAAGTCATATCCCTTGCTCCTAATAAT
>NW_004524713.1:2248769-2249833 GCF_000260255.1 Octodon degus | reverse complement strand
CACAAAGAACTTTAATTGAATAAAACATTTTACATTATAAAAATATTGAGTCTCATAAATAAGTACAGCAATGTGATTATATAAGATATACTACTAATTTCTACCAATTTTGAAAATATTAAAAAATGATCATATTTCATATTAGTGAAGCTCTTCTAAATGTATTCTGCTTATATCTGCTAGGTATCACTACAAAACTCTCCAGATGACTTTCTCTGAGGGAGGACTGTCTTCCCCACGTGTCTCAGTTACTTTCTTTTCCTCAAGACTCAAAACCAAATATCCACAATATAAAGAAATACAGGTGTATTTTGGCTCACAATTGGTAGTGGTTTCTGCCTGTGATTGGCTGGCATCAAGGCAGAGCAGGTAAACAGAGGAGAAACAGCTTGGGGCATGGCACCCAAAAAGCTGAATGAGAAAGCAGGAGGGAAACTGATACTCTCTTCCAGGCCACACCCCTTATGACCCACCTCCTCCAATCAGGACTGATCCACAGATTAGTATGTCAGCCCCGTGATCCAATCACCACCCCAGCCTCCACTGATGAACACACGTAGATGTAAACCATAATCCACCCAAATATTTGAGTTTTGCCATGTGACTTGGGTTAGCCAATGGAATGTGAACAAAGTAGTTGATACTTCACTTGAACATCTGCATTCAAAGTCATTTGGTACTGCTGCTACTGCCTTTTCCCCTCCATATTTAAAACACCAAATTCCAGATGCAACTGCTATTTCTTCCTGGATCCCAGAATGAGCTTGACACACTGGGGAGAGTGACAACCGATCTCCAGAGAACAGATCCAAAGTAAAACAAATCAGATATGGTTGCTATCGTTTTTGTTCTTTCTTGATATCACTCAGTATTGAGACCAGAGCTATGGCCCTAAAGTACATTTCCACATTTATATCTCTGTAGTCAAGTCTTGAGTAGTTGCTGAATAGTCCAGGTTGGACTCAAGCTTGTAAATTTTCTATTTCAACCTTTCAGACTGATGGTATTACAGGCACATAGAATTGTGAAGATATGGTTGTTGAGCTTACAGAGTGTTGTGACTG
>NW_004524713.1:2237295-2237889 GCF_000260255.1 Octodon degus | reverse complement strand
AATGAGAAAGCAGGAGGGAAACTGATACTCTCTTCCAGGCCACACCCCTTGTGACCCACCTCCTCCAATCTGGACTGATCCACAGGTTAGTATGTCAGCCCCGTGATCCAATCACCACCCCAGCCTCCACTGATGAACGCATGTAGATGTAAACCATAATCCACCCAAATATTTGAGTTTTTCCATGTGACTTGGGTTAGCCAATGGAATGTGAACAAAGTAGTTGATACTTCACTTGAACAACTGCATTCAAAGTCATTTGGTACTTCTGCTACTGCCTTTTCCCCTCCATATTTAGAACACCAAATTCCAGATGCAACTGCTATTTCTTCCTGGATCGCAGAATGAGCTTGACACACTGGGGAGAGTGACAACCGATCTCCAGAGAACAGATCCAAAGTAAAACAAATCAGATATGGTTGCTATCATTTTTGTTCTTTCTTGATATCACTCAGTATTGAGACCAGAGCTATGGCCCTAAAGTACATTTCCACATTTGTATCTCTGTAGTCAAGTCTTGAGTAGTTGCTGAATAGTCCAGGTTGGACTCAAGCTTGTAAATTTTCTATTTCAACCTTTCAGACTGATGGTATT
>NW_004524713.1:2234336-2235300 GCF_000260255.1 Octodon degus | reverse complement strand
ACCTGCTACCTTTATTGGATGTTGTTTCATGGTATATAATTTTTCCCATAATTTTATTGAGAAACAAATAGCAATGAGACAATTGCAAACCAAATTGGTAGGATGGCTTCAATAATTAACACATTGCATACATTCTTCCTAGGGGTTAATTGCTGTACAAGATGTAGACATGATATCCTATTCACAAACACTATTAGAACAAATCCCTCTATTCATTGAAGAGAATGTAGCTATATACCTATGTCCATTTTGTATCTGTGTATTCAAAATGGTTAGAATAGGTACACTTCTATGTACAATGCTAGATTTTTGTTCCTGTATCCATGAAGCTTTAGTGGTTTCATACATTCTTGATGATAACCACCTGTAGGTGAAATGCAATCTCAAAGTAGTTTTAATTAGCATTTCCTTGATGTCTATAACACAACAGCAGATTTCCAGTTGTGGGCAAAGCAGTGGTAATGGAAACAACATTGGACTATCACAAAAAAGGCAAGTACATCAGTGAAATAGAAAAGACAGAAACAGATGCACACATCATCATCATTTGATAAAGGTATGTAGAGAAAAGACCATCTTGTCAATAAATGATGCTGTAAAACTGGATATATACATTGAAAAGATTGAAAATAGAATCATGTATATTACCTTCTACTGAAATCAAGTCAAGGAATAGATATGATAACAGAAATTATGAAATTGTTCAAAGTTATCCAGGGAAACACTTAAAGCCTTAGATATAGGTAAAGACCAATTGAATTGGAAATGACATCAATAATTACCGAATCATAGTGCATTGAATTATAAAGCTTCTGCACAGCAAAAGAGAAAAGAAAGTGAAGTCACACCTGACAGTGTGGGATAAAATATTGTCTTCTTATTTTCCAATACAGAGTTAATGTCTAGTTTATACACACAACACAAAAAAATCAGTGTTTTCTAAATAAAATTTCCATTCACAGTC
>NW_004524713.1:2231847-2233348 GCF_000260255.1 Octodon degus | reverse complement strand
CATTTAACCAATTTCATCTGCAAAGCTTCACTCCAATTGTCAGAATATTTTTACAGTAGAAATGTCTAATAATGTGATACATATGTATGGTTATAGTGTTAATTGATGTTAAATATCATAATCAATCTGGAGGTTTTATTTTTGAGTACTGATACAATTTATTTAAGAGTGAATGGAAAATATTCCATATAATCTGTATACATATATTAATTTTCTTTAAACCTACTCTTTGGTAGAGCTTTGGTGTGTTTCTCTCTTTAATTTATGAACAATACTACAGTCAACATCCTTCTAGCTGTATATCTATTGCAGCAGATATTACTGTATGATACATGAATCTTCATTGTTTTCCCATATTCTACTTACAAGAAATCATTTCCTAATGTATGTTTAATAGACTCTGCCTCAACACTGAGGCAGCTCTCAAGCAGTCTTCCTCTCTGGAGACATTTCCAATTCATTTGCTTTGAGTATCAATTTTACGTCTGTATTTTTGCAATAACACAATGACACAGCTGAGTGACTGCAAGGACATAGCTTATTGTCTCAGTTATTTTTGTGGTGCTTGCTGGGACAAAATACTCAACACCCAAATTAAGGAAGGAGAGGTTTACTTAGAGCACAGTTTGGGGAGATTTTAGTCTATATTTAGATGGCTCTATGGCAGGGTGGCACATAGCAGAGAGAAAGAGCAATAGAGCAAAGGGAAGGGAAGCATCTGTGTCTTTTAGAAACCCTCTCTCTTTTTCTCACACTGTAATATAGATTACCAATCCTAGACCCAGTGTATAGCACTCACATCTGTAATCTCAGCATTGGATCAAGAACTAATCACACACTCTAGAAGCTGTCCCATGACTGCATGAGGTTTGGAGAGAACAACTAGACAAAACCATAACATTTTGCTCCTGCCCCTGTAAAGGCTCATGTACATCTCTTTAGGTAAAATACATTTTAGTTTAGCTCTTAGAGTTATCAAGGTCTTATAGTTTTAGCATTGTTGAAAAGTGTAAGTCTCAAGTCTCTTAAGATTTAAGCAAACTCTCCATATAAATGAAAAGTTAAATACTTTTAAAGTTTAATAGCAGAAGATAAACATTGCCATTTTAAAGTTAAAAGAACAGAGGAATACAAAGCATTGGGACTAAAGCAAGTCTAAAATCTAGCAGGGCAAACATTAAGTCTTATAATTTTATGTGGAACATCTGAAGCCATCTGGCAAATTGTGCATTCTGTGTGGCTCTGTCTCTATGGCACTTTTGTACCCAAAAGCCATGAGATTCTGGTGGCTTTGGGGTATTTTTAGGCATGTTTTCTTTCCTTTTTGTAGCTTTTTTAGATGATCTATGTTTTGGGATTTTTTAAACTTTTAGAGTTTTTATTGAATAGGCTTTTTATTTACAGCATACTATATTGTCCTCTCAGGGGCACACTGTCTGGCCTCTCAGGCTGTGGGAGGCACAATAACTCCAGGCCTCCAATCCTATTGCAAGTGGGTTTC
>NW_004524713.1:2228825-2231222 GCF_000260255.1 Octodon degus | reverse complement strand
ATTTAGCATAAATCTGACTAAAAGACCCTACAATAACCATACTACTGCCTCAACATTTGACTGCTTTGTTTTTTTTTTCTTTTTTTCCAGATTAATCAGTCTGCCACACTTAATCTCAGTCTCAGGCACACTCTCTCAACATGAGCAAAATGCAGACAAACTATTTGCCAAGCCATGGCATATATGATCTGGAGTCCAACAACCAATGTAGTCCTCCTTTCCCACAGAAATTTCCCCAGCCTGGTCTTCACAGACAGCATTTCTATCAGCCTTCTGGTCTTCTGAACTCTGGCCAGAATCTCCCATATGGAACAGCCAAAGACGTTCCAGCACTTCTCTCATAGGTGACATCTCCAAACATTTTTTGTCTCTTCCCATAAGCCATTCCCAAAAGCATGTAATCCACATGTTCATGAAAGTACAGCAACAACCCCACTCCTGGTACCAAATTCTGTCTCAGGTATTTATTATTGCTGTTGTTCTTGCTGCTGCTGCTGCTGCTGCTGCTACTGCTGCTGCTGGGACAAAATAGTCAACATCCAAATTAAGGAAGGAGAGTCTGTTAGTGCACAGTTTGTGGAGGATTTTGTCCATACTCAGCTGGTCTCAAGGCAGAGCTGCACATGGCAGAGAGCAGCCATTCATGAAAGTGGTAAAAAGCAAAAGAGTAAAGGGATGAGGTAGCAACTGTGGCTTCTATGAAGCCTCTCTCTGTTCCTCACATCTATAATCTCAGCATTTGATCAAGAATCAATCACAAACTCTAGAAGCCACCCCTTGACTGCATGAGACTTTGGAGAGACAACTAGCCACAAACTATAACACTTATTTACTCACATTTCTAAAAGCTTGAAGTCAAAACTTAGATGTTTGTAGGTAACATTTCTTCTTTGACCAGTATCCTTGTTTTATTGATGGATATCTTCTCCCTATTTCTGTATCATAATTTTTAAATTACTTATTATTCTGTTCAAATTAATTGTTCTTATTACCAGATATAAGCATGCAGAATTGGTTAAACATAAATAAATAAATAAAACATAAGCATTATTTGTTGCTTTATTGTTTTTTTTTTCAAGTACCAGGGATCAAAATCAGGATGTTGCACTTGCCCAAAAGTAGGTGGTTAGGTGTTTAAGCTATGTGCCCTGGACCTAAATTCCACTTTAAGTAGAGCAGTAGAAATCAATAGTACAATTATTCATGGTATCCTGAGTATAAACATATATCTCTTCCCCTTCCATCTTTCTTTTCTCCTTTTCCTAATCCAAGTTGTTCCTTCCTGTTGTTCCTTCCCTGTGACCAGTTTCTTTCCCTTTCACAGTATTTGTTGTGCCTTTCAGATCTGATTCATTTTTTCAGGTTCTTACACTAGTGTTATAATAGGATGTTTACACATGTGGGGCTGATTTATTTCACTTATGAATATGTTCTCTAGTTACATTCATTTACCCCTAAAAGCCATGAGTTCATCTATTTTTATAGCTGAGTAATATGCCATTATATAAAAATACCATATTTTTTATCCATTTCTTAGGTGATGGGCATTGAAGTTGTTTCCGAGATTTAACTATGACAAATTGCACTGCTGCAATCATGGGTGCACATATATCATGGTGGAATGGTGTTTCCAGTTCTGGAAAAATACAAAGGAGGGGAAAAGTCTGATTAAATGGAAAGTCTAATCATAGCTTATAGAGGAATCTCCACAGCTTTCCAAAGTGGTTGTACCATTCAGTATTCCGCCAACTGTTGAGAATTTTTCCTTGATCCCCATAGCCCCTACACATATGGCATTGGTTGGTTTCTTGATGATAGCTATTTTTTTCTGGGGTCAGATGGGATATCAGTGTTGCTTTAAGTTGCATTTCTCAAATGACCAATAATGTTGAGCATTTTTTATATGTTTGTAATCCATTTGCATTTCTTCATCCAAGAAGTGTGTATTCATCTCAGGTTTTTGGATTGGTTCTTCAAATTTTGAGGACTTGAATTTTTTTAATTCTTCTTATGTTGCAGATAGACATCCTTTCTCTGAGGGATAGTCAGATACATTTTGTTTTTCAAACAATTGCTTATCTCTTTACTTTGCTGGGGAGTTCTTTTGATGTGCAAAAATTTTTCAAAAAGATGAGCTGGCAACCATTGATTCTTTGAAGTATTTCTCATGCAATTTGTTTTTTGCTTATGAACTCTCTGGCTACCCCTATTTCTTCAAGATTTCTGCCTAATCTTTCTTCTAATAAATTTAGTATTTTATGTTTTTTAGATTTGGACCTTTGATCTATTTTGAATTTAGATTATTGCATGATGAAGACATAGATCTAATTTTATTCTTTGACATGTGAAAATCAAGTTTTTCTAGCAATTCTTTTTTTAAAGAGTATCTTTTATTTA
>NW_004524713.1:2221848-2224535 GCF_000260255.1 Octodon degus | reverse complement strand
CACTCATATTTACCTCTTTCTAAAATATTTGTCAGTATTCTTTGGAGGGTTCATTTAGTGGTCATGAATTTCTTCAGCTGTATTTTGTTATGGAAGTATCTTAATTGTCAATTAATTTTCAAGTACAGTTTTGCAGTGTACATCAATCTGGGTTGGAAGTTGTTTTCTTTTAGGACCTGAAATACTTCATCTAATGTCTTCTTGACTTGATGGCTTATGTTAAGAAATTTACTGTGCTTACAGTGAGCTTCATTTTGCAGGTGATCTGTCTTTTCTCTAACAAATTTTTGTTATTTTTTTTTTCATTTTACATATTTGGTACAGGGTTTCACTACTGAGCTTAGACTCATAGTGATTCTCTTATTTTCTGCCCTGGGATTACAGGCATGTGCCCCCACGCCCAGACTCAGTCACCAGCTCAGCATACCTCGGGGCAGGCCTGGGATGGCATGTGGAACTAGGAAGCAAATCCTGGTTTCTACTGTTGTTAAAGCAGGAGCTTAGTCCACTGAGCTATCTCGCTGGCCCTTCTAACCAATTTTAATAGTCTATTCTGCTACTGTATTTTTGGGATATTAATTATTATATGTCTGGGTATAGATTTATTTTGGTTATGGCAAATTGGAGTTCTATATATCATTTATTGTATGTCTGATCTTTTCATATGCTTTGGAAACTTTCTGTTACTAATTCTGCAACAAATAGTCTTTCTGCAAATAGTCATTTGTGGTAGCCCTTGCTTTTTAGTTGACAAGTATTATCTTATATTACCTTGCTTTGCATCATCTTTTAGCTACGGAACTGTTATTTCCTGGTAGCTTGTTATTTTTAAGAGTTATTTCCTTTTGCAATCACTAGTTGTAATGGTGTCTTCAAAGTCTTAAAGTCTATCTTCAGTTTCACTAAAGCAGATTCACCTGCTATTAATGAGATTATTAATTTCCTGGATCTCTCTTTTTAATTTACTTTGAATAACTGTCATGTATTCTAATCCTTTCCTGTGTTTTTCATTTAATGTTTCCATTATTTTTCTATGCTCATATTTTTTTTAATATCGGTGTCTTCTTTAGATGTGATGAGCAGTTCTGTCATTATTGTCATTTCTTTTTTTACCTGACAGGTTATTTGTGATCTAATGTCTTCTACTTTCATTACTTTAGATGCTATTATTTCATAAATTTCAGATGTGTGAATTTCCAGTTCTTGTATGCCCATTTCTCCTGGACTTATTCTGGGTGGGTTGGAGGTCTAAGATTGCCTTTTGCTCCTTTAATTTTATATTTTTAAGTTCCCAAATTCACCAGGGCTCAGCACCCCACTCTTGATAGTGTGAGTGTGGGGCATGGTTCAGTGTTGCTCTCAAAGCTTTCTGGGGCCTGCCTGGATCCTGCAGTGGTGAGGGAGTCCTATGCCTCCATGTTGCCTTTCCTCTCTGAGAAGCCCTCCTACTTTGCCTATATCATAATCTTCACTTCTTGTAATGGTACTATTTTTGTTGGACTAGAACCAACTTATATGATCATACTTTACCTTTTCAAAGGCCTTACTTTCAAATACAGTCAGTTTGTGAAGACAGAGGAGTCATAACTTCCATGTATGTATTTTAGAGGATATAATTCAATTATACCATGCCCTTGAATTTGTCTATTCTTCTACCTGGTTTATTAACATGTCTAATGGGAAACTCATCTCTCAGGGGTCAGTGCTCTGAGCATTTGTGGTCCACAATATATGCTGGCTGGACAATTAGACCATAGGTGTTATGAAGTTTGGAAAACAATTGTGCACAACACAGAGGGAATAAGGGTCTCAAGGAAGGTTCTATGAGACATGGAGTGAACTTCAGGTAAAGAGTAGATTTGTAGGGCTGGTCAGATGGCTCAGAGGATTAAAGTGCCTGCTTAAGCAGATGCAGGGGCCAAGCGTTCGATTCCCAGCCTGCCATGCCAGCCCCATCCCTGGGGTTTGCTGAAACAGTGAATGAGACTGGGCGTGGAGGCATG
The DNA here is from genome assembly GCF_000260255.1 of Octodon degus. Taxonomy (NCBI): domain Eukaryota; kingdom Metazoa; phylum Chordata; class Mammalia; order Rodentia; family Octodontidae; genus Octodon; species Octodon degus. Next base: position 2,222,532 of record NW_004524713.1, on the reverse strand, counting down.
CACCTGTGATCTCAGCACCTGGAAGGCTGAAAAACAGGAAGGATCACTGCACATCCGATCTGTGTAGTGAGACCCTGTAGACTTTGTACTAAGTACATAAAAAACAAAAAGAGTAGATTTGGAGCAAAAGTATAAAGAGCTCTCTAAAAAAAGTTGAATGACACTTTCAAAACAGTTGTGGTTGAGAGAATAATACAGTGAAGAGGCGAGTCAAAGCATATAGGACTCTAAGTGCTTACAAAATCTGGTCTCATATGGACACTTTCACCACTGCCCACAAAGTCACTTCTCTGAATGTCCCCACCTGAACATTGCAAGTTGAAGTGCTTTTGAGGTAAGTTTAAATGTTTTCTGTCACTAGTACAGTATTTACCAAACTTCCATCACTGAGTATTATCTACATCGATTTGATTTCATTTACCTAAACATCCCCCATTATCTATTTGATACATTTTTTTTTAAATTTAGATCCTGTTTTTCATACAGTGCATTGAAAATAAAACTTGACTTTATATGACAGCTACTTGAAAATCAGCATCTGTTGGGCCAAATAGAAGGAATAAGTAAATAAATTTATAGTGACAACTATTATTACTAGTAATATAACTATATGCACAGACATGCGAAAAAGTTGTTTTCTACAATTTCTATATGACTGTACTTCTGAAAAGTTCTTTAGCATGA
>NW_004524713.1:2218106-2221293 GCF_000260255.1 Octodon degus | reverse complement strand
AACTGTTCCAGTGGTTCTCAGAGTGCGGTTCCCGAGCAGTAATGTCAGCATCAGCAAGGAACTTACAAGAAATGCCAATTCTCAGGCTCCTCCTCCGGACTTCCGGTTGGTGCCAGAACCTCTGAACTGAGGGCCAGCATTCTGTCACTTACCTAATCGTCCTCATCATCCTCATGGTGACATTTAAGAGCCAGTGGGTTAGAGGAAATGCAAAGCTCCCTTGACTCTGGCACCTTTAAGGTGTTGTGATCTTGGGGCCTTTGAATTAGAGAAAGCAAAGGACATCCTGTGCTAATATAGGAGGGAAATCTTGTCTCCATAAGCTGCTTGAAGAATGAAATCGCTGTTAGCAACAATCACCTGGCCTAACTAATGACTACAGATCCCATGGGGAGAAAATCCGAAGGAGGGTTTCTCTAGCCACCTGGAAAGGAAGTAATGACAATATGGGAGATTTCTCCTGAAGCTGAGGGATGGGAAGAGGCAGGCTAATAACGTCTTCATTAGGAACAGCTTGGCAGCGTCATGCATCACGTACACAAACACAAGTGGCGAGTGATTAGGCTTCAGAATAGGGTTCCAAACTACTCCTACAACCTCCCTTGTAATCACTCCCCAAACGTTAGGAAGAATAGTTTTGAAGGAGGGTGTAACCGGTGTGGATTAAAGTAAGACCAAGAAAAGAGAAAGTTCCACAACATCCAAGGCCGGGAGGCATTTTCTGTCTCACAGATTCCTAAGGGACTCACAATTTCCGCAGCAAACAAATTCATCACAATCCCAGCGGAGCCTGCGCAGACGCAGAAGCAGAACGAGTGAACTGGAAGGCTGGAGCTTGGGAGCAGGAGGGAGAGGCAGAGAGGAACGCCAGCACCATCTAGTGGACCGGGAGACGAGGCCCTTGCCCTCACAACAAGCTGAGAATGGCTGACTCTAAAGCCGCTTGTTTAAAAGAAAACCTTTAATACGGTTTAATTGCTATTCCCCTGGGAATTATGTAAACCCTAAGCTCCTCACCATGCTTGAGTACGAAGTGACAGTCCTAAGAGTAATGACAGAGATTAGTGGACAGGGGTGTGCTACTAGATCAAAGAATCATGAATGCATTAACAATTTCTTTTAATTCCATGTGGAAGGGCTCATTCTGACTTCAAATTAACCCGGAGAGGAGGTCCCAAAGGGAAAAGCACGACTGACTGTCTGCAGGAAGAAATTGAAAGCTGGGGGGGGGGGCGCTACCCAGGTCACGTAGACTTCCTCACAAAGTCAAGACATCAACTCCAGTAGGTCTTCAATACCAAGCCTGCGTTCCCTCGTATTTTTAGTAAACACTGTGACAAGAATTCTGTCCTTCACAAAATATCTCTTGAATAGGAAAGACAAGGTTACAAAATGAACAGCAAAGAAGCAAAATTCTCCATGGGGAAACTGAGAGAGAGAGCCTGAGCGTTGCCCCTGCTCTGTGAGTACCACAGACCAGTACCTGAGTCATGAGGGCCACTGTGAAGTACGTCCAGTTCTTTTATGTTGCTCCACCTCCGCATAGCTAACATATATTCTACACCATCATGTACAGTAGATTGTCGTGCTCTTCTTAAAATTGCTCCATGGTTTTCTAGGGCACCCTCACAAGACAACAGAGATGTTTGTCCACAACACGTGGTAAAAGTAAAAAACGAAGTGATCCTCCCCTTGCCTTTGGCCTTTTCTTTTTGCCATTTTCCGTATCATCACGCCTCCCTCCCACACCCTCGTCTTCTGACAGAGGACCACGGATCAATGAATGTTCATCTATTCTTATTGGATCGCAAAAGACTTCTGCTTACATTCTTGGCATGTTGCTTCAGGTCTGTTTAAACGTTACCTGTTCCTCTTCCTAGAGAACGAAACTCCCTGCTGCTTCTCCAGTTCTCTGCATGCTGTTCTTTCACTTTCTCCCTTTCTTTTTATTTAATACTCATTTACAAACTGAAATTTCTTATATATTTTCATGATGCATTTTTTCTATAATCTATTACCCATATGAGATGATTTCTGTCATGTCTATACATACTCAGACCATAGTTCATAATCAATAAACATGATCTCAATTATTTTTTGGTGGAACCAAGGAATGAACTCAGGCCCTTGCACTTGCCAGGGAAGCACTTAATCCACTGAGCCATTTCTCTAGCCCATGATCTCAATTTTACCATGTCTCGATACACAAATAGGTCATAGTAAGCGTTCAGTTGATGTCAGTGAACATATGCTGTCACATTGTTTAAGAAACAGGTACAGCACACTGAAGGAGAAGAGAGCCACTCCCTGAATGCTAAGTGGGAAAATTGAATATCCACATAAAGAAACTCTGAACTTTAAATTATCACACAAAAATGGTCAGGTGGATTGCATATCTATTTGTGAAAGATATTAAAACATTTAAGTGGTATCAGAGCATAATGTAGTTATTACTTCCTGTGGTAAAGTTATCTTTAGAAAAACTGGACATAAAGTTATTTAAACATAAAGGGAATATTAGATACATTCATTTATATCGAAATTAATTGTTTCACTAAGTTGTGAAAAAGACAAGTGACAAAGTTCAAGAAACTATTTGGAATTGTACACGTAAACCAGAACTAAGTTCACAATAAAGAAATCTTGTAATGAAAAAAGAAAATCCAATAAAATTGGACAAATACTGGCAGCCATTTAACAAAATATAAACACAGACACAAATGAAATAATAATCAACATAATCAGTTATCAAGAGGTCATGGAATGAAGATAAAATCATCAGGTATGAATACATCTGTACTAGAGAATGGAAAAAGGAAGAAGAAAGGTAAATAAAGAAGTTAGACAATTGATAAAGAGAACATAGATAATAACAGATATATATCACTACATATAACAGATAAATGGGTGAGTTACAGATAATATATATCTGATAATGTAATAGATGAATAGATAGATAGATAGATAGATAGATAGATAGATAGATAGATTGATAGATAGATTGATTGATAGACAGATAGATTGGTAGATAGATATGCTATCATTCACTAAGAAATGGAAAATCTCCACTTTTCACTATTCCTTGTATAAGATAAATTAAGCCATGTAGTCTGGTAAATTGATTTCAATGAGTAAATATATTTATTCCAGGGCATTGCAATTTTCTTTATCTTTGAATGCACAACAA
>NW_004524713.1:2215542-2216916 GCF_000260255.1 Octodon degus | reverse complement strand
CTGATTTTTCTAACACAAATTTAGTGAAACTTCTTTTCAGAGAAGCTTGGGTCTTGCTGTCACTGAGGATGGCCATGGTTCTCCTTGGCAGAGCTCTGGTCTTTGTCTTTAGCATCACTTCCTGGCTTCAGGGCATTCACCTCAGCCTGCTAACACAGATCCTACATCCCCCTGGCACAGGCTTTCTAGTTTTCACCACTGAATCTGTGCCTTCCCAGGGCAGATAGAAACTCCTTGGTAGAAACTGGCCTGAGACATTGTCAAGGGCTGCAGGCCTCTTTCTGGACTACTGGAAGATATTTACCAGGAATCCTGACCCCCACCTGGATGCTTTAACTTCTAGTGCACAGGCAGGTCTCCTGTATATTTGGCCCTTGAAATATTGGGAATATGATAAAATGATCCTATAAGTGGTGTGTTCTGTATGAAATTAGTGTTTGTTCCTGTGCATAACCTGGCTGCAGCAACGGCCATTGTCAGATTCATCACCATCATCATCATTTTGAAAGCCTGTATTTTACCATAATGAACTGTTTTATTCAGTAATACATGATTCATCTCAGGTTCACTTTTCACCTCCTCCAAAATTTACAAATCTGAATTTATGTGTGAATGTAATGAATTAGGCTCCTTCCAGAAAAAATGTTGAAAACTTTTAAAAACAACAACAATAACAAAAAAAGAGAAGCAAAGTAGAGAGTTGTTGGAGATGGTGGACTTTGGGCTTCTGTCAATCAAACCATGAAACAACACAGCACAGACCTCAAGAATTTACAGTTTTGAGGTAGATTATACAATAGTTCTCTAAATCTTTTTATTATATTTGCTTATGATATTCCAAGCTAGTGGCATCCAAATCTGTGGAATCAAGTTTCTTAAGTGATACAACTATCCCAATGCACAGGTTGAAACTATCTTTTCTGAGTCAACATATATTGCTTGGAAGCAGAGTTTAATCACACAGCTATGGTGCACAACTGTGCCATTTTTTTCAGCTCCTAAGCCACTCCTTTCCTATTAGTGACGTGGAGATGATAACTACATTTATACTTTAGCTTTTTTTTTCAGCTTGAAATGAGTGGTGAGCCTAGCACTGTGTTTGACATAGATGACATACTAAAACTTGTCAGCTAATGTGTCCAGCTCTACTACAAAATCAGGAAGCATTGTAAAAAAACCATATTTTACAAAGACTTCATAGATTATGTGTATCAACAAATTCACATCTTAGTGGTATATGCTCCACGCATGTATAACTGTCATACTTTGTGTTATTTCTTAAGAGGCAACGGTTTACCTGGGCTGCCGAAAGCTAAATGAGACCAAGGTTCAGATCTACTTAGTTTCCCACTACCTGTAACTTGAGTACATTTT
>NW_004524713.1:2213079-2214497 GCF_000260255.1 Octodon degus | reverse complement strand
ATATGTTAATATTCAAACACATTCTAGAGAAATTTACCTTTTAGAAATAATGCTTAGTAAGAAACTTACTTGGTAAGTGCTTGAGATTTACAACAGTATCCCTGATTTACAAAGAAAAATGATTTATTTAATTTTATACCACTATCCTACTTCCTGTCTTCCTAATCCTACTTTCATTCCCTACTATTATTCTTTCTGTTTTATAATTACTTATGGTAACTTTTCATCTATGACCAAAATACAAATTTACTACATTTTTTATTTGTTTCCTTAAAGAACAATAGAGTGCTTGCCCTGAATAGAGACAATTAGTTGCAAATTTTTGTCTTCAGTAAAGATAAAATATTTCATGATATATCAGAATATTTAGCAGGCTCCATGGCCTTCCCAATATCATCTTCACCTTACATCTCAGAAGTACTTCAATTTCCTTCGTTCTGAAATTCTTTAACTAAATCATCACCTACCAGCACCTGCCCCTGCCCCCGATCCATGAATAATTCCATAGGAGGCAGCACAGGTATGGAGTACATGTGAATTCCAGTGGCCTCTGTTTCAATGCGATTTCTTATACTAAACAACTCTGCAATCCCCAGACAATCACTGCAGGGCCATTTTCTCATCTACACAATAAAGTGATTGTGCCAATTGCAGTTATCGATAGCCTCTATCCTCAAAAGTACTGTGATTTAAAGTTCCTTAAATTCACCTCGATGTTCCAGTTTCTAGGAACAAAAAGCTAAAATAAGATGGTGGGAATAGGTGGGACAAATTAAGTAATAACATCACAGGCATCCATGGAAGGTGGGACCTATTACATGGTTTTGCCAATTTTACCCTTTGCAGTGGACTTGCTCTTTTGGGTAGCTGAGTATAGAAGTTAGAGAAACAGAGAATTGCATTTCCCACTATTAGAAGAAGCAGATAGTGGTTTAATTTGCTATAATTATTTTAACACATTATTGTGTAGGGTAAGTTTTTCTATATTTCATATCTAATATATGCCTTATTTATAATAATTCCAAAACAACTTTTAGCACTTTCCGAAAATAAACTGAATGAGACACTGTGCTAATCCCTTTCCAAAAGGTAACTAATTTAAATTTGCAAGCATCTCTCTAAGTTGCCTAAAATAATCCCCACTTCACAGCTGAAGACACTGAGGTTTTGGTGGTTAATGCTTCCTTTATCACACAGGCTTTAGAAGAAAATAAAAATTAAACCCAGGCAGTTATGGCTAGGCCTGGATAATTAACATTTTTTGAAAAGGTTCTTCTCTACCACTGGATCAGTAATCATTTTATGCTGTGTGTAGCGGTGCTGTGTCTGCCTTCATGGTGTGGTCTTCAACATCTGTCTAGGCACAGAGAACTCACCTTTTACCCCACCCTTTTGCACACACTTAGTCCAATATAATT
>NW_004524713.1:2210507-2211619 GCF_000260255.1 Octodon degus | reverse complement strand
ATTTCTTGTTATATAGGTCTTGTTTTATCTTGGTCTTAACCATCTAGCAGAAAAGTATAAAAATGAGGTGTATAAAGTAAAGTCATATTAATATACTGAGCTGTGAAAGGCTCAAGTCAACAACTTCTGCAGATAACCCACTACTATTGTGGACTGCTGGACTGTGTTGGATTGTTTTGCTGAATTCACACACCTATAATATTTAGATACCAATGGAATATCCGTCTCTGACAGGACTAAATAAAAAAAAGGGTATACAAAGGACCATTTTGTATTTGTATATACAGAATAGTTAGGATAGATACACAGCTACATTCACTTAATTCAATAAGAGGAAAGATTTTTACTAATAGTGTTTGGACAGAATATCCTGTCTGCATCTTGCACTATGGATAACCACTAAGAAGATAACAATGTACAATGTGTTTATTATTGAAACTGTCATATTAATCAGCTTTCAAAGTGTCTCCTTGATATTTGTTTCTCAATAAAATAAAATTAAAAAATAAAATGTAGCACATTATAGTACATAAAAGAAATTTCTAAGTAAATGAAATAGTCATAGTCAGTTAAGAAGGAATAACAAAGGAAGAGATGTTCCATAGCTTGCCTTGGCTTTCTTTTTCATTAAGTCAGCAGATATTTATGGAGCAATTTTTTTCCATCAGAAACTTCCAAGAGCATTGAAAATATGGCACAAATGAAATAGACAATTATTTCTTTCAGGATCTTTAATGCTAAGTGGTTAGGTAGTGGTGGGTGTGTTTTTTTACTTAAAATGATCAAGGAAGACTTCTTTGGTATGATGAACTTTGTATAAAGTCCTGAAGGTCTTTGGAAAGCAGGTCCTTTGAATACCCTGTAGAAAAAAAAATTACATACAGAGGAAGAAGCAATGGGGAAGACCTCAGGAGAGACCACTCCTGGCATCTTTAAGGGATAATGACACAAATATACCTGTGTAAGGCGTAGGTCAGAGAGAGAGTTACAGGAGATAACTTCACAGAAGGTTGTGCAGGATGAGATATTGTGTCCTATCTTTTTTAAAATTAATTTTATTGAGAAAGAAATAGCAATGAGAGAGTTTCAAAACTGGTTAGTAGGACAGTTAC
>NW_004524713.1:2205979-2209442 GCF_000260255.1 Octodon degus | reverse complement strand
TTTTTTTTTAAATTTAAAAAACACAGAAGAGCAAGTGAGGGTAACAGATATGTCTATGTATGTAAACAGGATTGTTTAGACAGCTGTAATGTGAATTTCTGCTGTCCTATGGAAAGAAGTTAATCCTTAATTTGCTTTGTCTTTATTTTTACTTTCATCTATCTATAGATAGATAGATAGATAGATAGATAGATAGATAGATAGATAGATAGATTTCTTTTTTTCTTTCTTCTAATTTTGCATGCATATATCTGGTAATCTAAACAACTCATTTGAAGAAAAAAACATGCAATTAACAAATACTGTAAAATTCATAGATTTTGTTTAGTGAAGTTCTATATCATTTGTAATTTTTCTGTTTTAATACTATTTTGTACTCACTTTATAAAAAAGGAAGAGAGGAATGAAGACTAAATCTAAAGAACACATACTGACACCTGAAAAAAATGAATTTATTACTTATAAAAATGACTATTACCATGGGGAATGAGATATTTGTTTTGGATTGAATTTTTTTTCTTTTTTTAAAAACTTTATTGAAGTGTAACTAATATGCAAAATTGCACATATTTAATGTATACATTGTGCTAAATTTGCACATACAGTATAAAAACATCTTGAAATGTTATTTAGCTATTTTTTATAGATGTAAAATACAGAACTGGATATAGGGATCTAGTATTCAAGACAGCCCAGACCTACAGAAAGCAGAGCAGTCTTCTAAAGACAGATAAGTTTTAATTAAATTTTAAATGGGCCTGGAAGAAATCACACAAGATTGAGGGGATAAAGTGTTGAGTTTCAAAAATGTATGCTTGTGAAAATAATATAACATCTTCTTTATCCATTCTTTAATTGATTGGCATCTGGTTTATTTCCAGGACTTAGCTACGACAAATTGCTCCGCTACAAATATGTGTGCATATAAATTGCTGTGATATGAGATTTTCAGTTCTGAAAAAATACTCAGGAGGGGAATATCTGCATTGAATGAGATTTCCAATCTTAGATTTTAAGGAATCTCCACACTGGTTTCCATATTGTTTGTACCAAATTGCACTCCCACCAATAATGTGGAAGGGTTGCTTTTTTCTCCACAGCCACTCCAGTACTTGTGATTGGCTGACTGATTCATGTTAACCATTCTTTCTGATGTGAGATGGAATTCAGTGTTGTTTCAATTTTCATTTCTCAAATGAAAAGTGATCGTGAAATTTTTTTTTCACATATTTACTTGCCATCTGTATTTCTTCCTCTCAGAAGTGTATATTAATCACAGATGTAAATTTTTTATTGCCTGATTTTTGAAATTTTTTATATGTTCTAGATAGAAGGCCTTTGTTGGAGTGACAGTTAGGTATGAATTTTTTCCAGTTTATGGGTTATCTTTTTACTCTAAAACAGGATAAATTTGAGGTTTTTGTCAGTAAATGGATAGAAATAGAGAGCATACACTTAACTGAGATAAATTAGACCTACATGTGCAAATATCATATTGTCTTCTTGGTTTGAGAACCTGAAAGAGAAAAATGGAATCAGAAGGGTACAATAGATACTGGGGAAAGGGAATTGACTTATTCAAAAGAAAGCATTACTGAGTTGAAGAAAAGGATAGGAGAGCAAGTGGAGAAAAAGATTATCTATGTATGTAAGCAAGATGGTTTAGACAAATGCACTGAGCATTTCTGCTGTTTTATGAAAAGCAATTATTACTTTAAATTGTTGCATCTCCTTTGTTCAAGTGTTTCTACTTTTTCTCTTCTTAATTTCTCATACATTTCATTCTTTTTTTTCTTTACTCTTAAAATTTTACAGGCACCTATCCGGTAATATAAATAACTGGTTGGAAGACAACACTATGTATTGCAACAAACACTGTGAAATTCATGTTACTTTGTAAAGTGAAAATCTGTATTAGTTGTACTTTTTTCTGATTTAATTCTAATTTGTACTCTCTTAAAAAAATAAAAAGACAAAACTAAAAAAAAAAATCAGATGTATTCTTGGTTTGCTCCAGTCATAATGGACTCAAAATTATCATATCTAAAAGCATTCCTAAAATTCCTTTGGAACCAGAAGAGATCTCATATAGGAAAGCCAAACCTGAGCAACAAAAGCAAGGCAGGAGGCTTCACTATCCCTAACCAGAAACTACATTATATTGTTACCAGGATAAAATCAGCATGGTAGTAGCAAAAAGCAGACCTGAGAGTCAATGGAACGGATTAGAAGATGGAGACACAAGTACAAATATACTCAGCCACTTCATCTTAGACAAAGGAACCAAATGTGATCACTGGAAGAAAGATAGCCTCTTTAATAAATGCTGCTGAAAAAAATTGGCTTTCCATGTTCCAATAGCTAAAATTAGACCTATGTCTATCACCATGCACTAAACTAAAGTCAAAAATGATAAAAGATGTACATACTTAAACACAAAAACCAAATTTACTTAAAGAAACATTAGGTAGAAAAAATCTTAAATGCATGGCAGTAGGCAGACAGTTTATGAACAAAAACCAAACTACTTCAAAGAATCAAAAACTAGGATATCATCTTATTGAAAAGATTTGTACATAAAAAGAGATCATGTTTAGAATTTAAAAAAGACTATGAGTTGGGGGAAAAATAGCAATTGTCCCTCTGTCAAAGAACTTCTATCTAGAATATATGGAGAATTAAAGAAAATCAGACTCCTGAAATTCAAAGACCTAATCAAAAAATGCTTATCTGAGATGAATACAAACTTCTCAGATGAAGAAATACAAGTGGAAACAAAAGTGCATAAAACTATTCAACATCATCAGTCATGTGAGAAATTCCAATTGAAACAAATCTGAGTTTCTGGCTCATCCCAGAAAGAATGTCTATCATCAAGAAATCAACCTATAGCAAATGCAGAGAGACTACAGAAAAAAAAGACACCCTTGTCTATTTTGGTGGTAGTGCAGACTGGTACAACCACTGTGGAAATCGTTGCGGAGCTTCCTCAAACGTCTAGTATTAGATGTCTCGTTCTACCTAGATATTCTCTTTGATATTTTTTTCCAGAACTGAAAGCATCACACCATAGTTATATCTGTGCACTCCTGTTTATAGCAGTATGATAAGTTGTAACTAAAACTTGGAGTCAACCCAAATGTCCATCGGGAGAAATTGATACAAATGATGTGTTATTTTTGTACAATGGTGTACTACTGAGATATAAAGAAAGCTAAAGTTGTGGCTTTTATAGGTAAATGGATGCAACTAGAGACCATACTCATAGGTGATATAAATCAAGGTCTTATGAGGAGAGATCACATTTTTTCCCTAGTGTTAGTATCTGCAAGCATAAATCAGATATCAGATCCAAAAGATGCAGTAGATATGGGAAAGTGAAAGTATTTGCTTAAAAAGAAAGAACAATTAGGATGGAGAAGAAAAGTAGGAAGGGAATCTCTCTCTCTCTCTCTCTCTCTCT